>NC_051224.1:5562500-5852500 GCF_015220715.1 Pygocentrus nattereri
GGGGAGCTATCAGTACCCAAAGGAAACTTTGTGTACATCACTGAAAGCAAGAAACTGGCATAAACAACTTTTATGGGAACAGTTATGGTTATGGTACTGGAAACTTTAACGGGATCAGCTGGGTTGTGGATGAACACAGGCAAAAAATGCAGCAGGGGTGCTAGAAAAGGGTGGTACTTAGCAGTCACAATGTCTGGATGGGGCAGGAGTCCAGTATGAGACTGGGCCACTGTGATGGAAAAAATAACATCCCTACCAGCTGGTGAAATAGTGTCACACTACTGCCCACGTTTTCCACAGTTGCTAGTTTTGAAGAACATGTTGTTGGAAGAAAACCTCGTATCTCCATAATGGTAACTTTACATCAGAAGGACAAAACATGCTTTACTGTTAATGTAAGTCAGTGGAACCAGAATTATTGTAAAGCGTTTCTTTTGGTCCATCCATCATGAAATTTACACACAAAGTAAAGTGCAACAGGCATTTTCAAACGATGTTAACAACTGAAAAATGACCAAAATGGAAATACAATGTTTTCTTATGACAGCAGTGATATGCTCACATGGTGTTTATTCATCATGTAAACAAAAGCTGTAGACCTGTGATGGCTCTACCAAAAACTATAAATAAAAGTTCTAACTAACATCTGGACAGTGATGTTTGTCTACTTGATATTTGATAACACCTTCAGAGGCAGCGGTGAGTAATCATCAGCCACAAAACACAACACAAAGCACTGCAGGACACATTTTGCTGTATGAAAACTTTCAAATGCATCAGTATGAATATATTTATGATTTTTCACCCCATATAATTCCTAAAAAAGGTGGTTTGTCAAGGGTTCTTTAGTAAAGACAATGGTTCTATATAGAACCATGAACATCTGCATGCTTAAATTGTTCTTTGCATGGTGAAATGGTTCTTCAAATGGATGGATGCTAGGGGTGTCACGAGATCTCGCGAGATGTATCTCAGCGATATTTCTCATCGCGTAAAAAATTTGCTGGATTTGTGATCCAGCAAGCAGCCAGAATGACGTCGGAAAATACAGGTATTACTATTGAAGATGCCCCCGCCACTTTCAAATCGTTTGTTTGGCAGCATTTTGGGTACCCGGCGGAAATGATAAATGGCAAGAGAGTGACTGATAAGACACAGACCATATGCAAACATTGTATGGAAACAATGCCGTACACGTCATTTTAGTTTTCTTAAAATCTCGTCTCGTCTCGTTCTCGTGAACCCAATATCGTGTCTCGTCTCGTCTCGTGAGCTGAGTGTATCGTCACATGCCTAATGGATGCTGTGTATGGTTCTACACAGAACCTTTATAAAAATGGTTCTATACATCACAGAAAAAGGAGCTTGTAAACAACAGAGGACACTTTTTGGTTCTACATAAAACCGTTTTTCAATTTATGAAATTTTAATTCAATGATCAAAAACCTTTCCTTCAGTTCATTTACACTTACAGCACAACGGCCTTTTATTGTTTCAGACACAAAGTCTGTGCATGTCACTGGACGTTACTGCGTTTTATTTCTAAGCTATGCATAACTGAAAACGCACTCACCACTCATCACTCACCACTGAGTGAACAGAATGCCTCGACTCAAGGAAGGGGCCAACAGTGGAGTACTGCACAAAGAGAGAGGCTACTCCTGGTACCTGCTGTGTCTTTCCAAAAGGCCCGCTTTACCAGTGGAGCTACGATTCAACAGAAACTAAAAGCATGCTACTGTACTGAACAAGCTTAAGGCGTCTCAGCGAGCTACTCTGACTGCAAAGCAACACAGGTGGCAAACGTTACTGTTACTCATGCAATGATCCACTATTATGCAACTGACTAGGACCAGCCCTGTGTCTCACACTCACAGCTGGGCCATTTCAATACTGCACACTGACCCTTTTCTTTACTATGTGGGAGCGGGGACATTAATAAACAGTGTTTGCTAAGATGTACCTCAATGTGTGTTTAATTGAGCAATAAAGCATCAAAACATGAAATGTAGAAGAGAAAACATTCTAATGGAAGGTATATAGACCTAGACATGGAGTATTAAAATATCTGAGCGTTTAAATAGTAACATATGTCTTTATCACGCAGTGTTTCGTTTGTTGGCCTTATGTTGCTATAATTTGACAGTACATCCAGATTAGGGGACAATTAGTGGTGGATCAGGTAGACACATGCTTGTTTCGACAGATCAATCGGGTTTAATTTAACACGCAGGCGCGTGTCGAACCTCTGAATTTACGCTATACTGCCAAAAGTATTCGCTCGTCTGGCTTCACATGCATATGAACTTGAGTGAGATCCCAATCTTATACCATAGGGTTTAATATGACGTCGGCCCACCCTTTGCAGCTATCACAGCTTCAACTCTTCTGGGAAGGTTTAGGAGTGTGTCTATGGGAATTTTTGACCATTCTTCCAGAACGCATTTGTGAGGTCAGAGGTGAGGTGTTCTATCGGGTTGAGGTCAGGACTCTGTGCAGGCCAGCCAAGTTCCAGAGAACACGTCTCCACTGCTCTAGATGCGCTTTATACCACTGCATTTGATGCTTTGCATTGCACTTGGTGATGTAAGGCTTGGACGCAGCTGCTCGGCCATGGAAACCCATTCCATGAAGCTCTCTACACTGTTCTTGAGCTTTTCTGAAGGCCACATGAAGTTTGGAGGTCTGTAGTGATTGACTCTGCAGAAAGTTGGTGACCTCTGCGCACTATGCCCCTCAGCATCCGCTGACCCTATTCTGTCATTTTACGTGGCCGAACACTTTGTGGCTGAGTTGTTGTCGTTCCCAATCACTTCCACTTTGTTATAATCCCACTGACAGTTGACTGTGGAATATTTAGTAGTGAGGAAATTTCACAACTGGACTTGTTGCACAGGTGGCGTCCGATCACGGTACGACGCTGGAATTCACTGAGCTCCTGAGAGCGACCCATTCTTTCACTAATGTCTGTAGAAGCAGTCTGCAGGCCTAGGGGCTTGGGTTTATACACCTGCGGCAATGGAAGTGATTGGAACACCTGAATTCAATGATTTGGATGGATGAGTGAATACTTTTTGGAATATAGTGTACCAGTTTAGCCAAACTGGTGCTAAACTGACAAAACTGCTGCTAAGATAATGACAGAGCAATAGTCCCGCTGGCGGTAGAGGGCAACAGTGAGCTGTTTATTTGTGTTTGAGCTGTTTCTTGGAAGCAAATTAGTATCACAGCTGTTAAGGGAGACAGCAAATCATTCACCTTGGTCACTTTATGCTCGTACTGCAGCTACAGCCTTTTCATTTTACAAGGCTATTTTTAAAAGGGAGGCAGTTGGACATGTACAGTGGTACATTCACTGATCTAATCAGTGAATTCGGCTTCTTTAAGGCGCACCCACTGATGACACAGGCATTCAGTTTTGCATACATAGCTTGTATAATCTCCCTAGAAAAGCAATACCAATAGAACGTGTGGGAAAAGCATTCATTCACATTTATTCTATTATTGTTCCACTTGCTTACTTCTGTGTGTGGTCATAAGGAAGTTTGTGAAATCAACATAGTTTGAGCAGTGTAGGTGTGCGTGTGAGGCAGGGGAGGCAGTTTCTTCATGGCTAGGAGTACTTTGCATAGGGCTTCCCCTGGGGCGTCTATAACAAGATCATTTTTAACCAGCCAAGAACCTTTTAACACTAACATTTCACACGTTTTACGGACATTCGAGACGGTGGATGTAGAGAGACAGAGAGCGAGAGAGGAAATGGGCAGATGAATTTAAGGACGTCATTATTGGGAAAACATCTGATTTTGACATGTTTTTCATTTTCTGTTACAAACCGTGTTTTCCCTCCTATTTTAAAAAACAATTCTGTTCATGAGACTATTCACTGCTCATTAGTAACATTATACCAGTTAATAAAAAAAAATCAGGGCAGGACATTCCAAAACAATTCTGCAACGAACTGGGCTGAGCCCCAGACCCTTACAGACCCAGCTAACACCCCTGCTTTGCACAGGGAGCTGCCTGACCCCTGGCTGACCACACTCGTAAGAGCAGATACTGAGAAGACATTTCAAGGCTGCATTGCTGTGAGGCTGCATTACTGTAATAACACAGGACCCGTCTGTTACAGGACCTGTTTAAAAGGGATGCTCTTTAGGTCACCATGTCCAGTGCTAAGCACTGACTAGGGATATGAATCCCCCAGCACTGGGCTACAGAGTGATGCAGCTCCATCCAGTTCATTTGAGATTGAGAAGTTATAAATATTGTGACTGTGACTGTGTTTATTAGAGTCTCTGCACCCCCCATTCTCAGTTTCCATTTCCATTTTAAGCTTTATTTGTTTCCAAAATCTCACTAAAAGAGAAATGAAAGTTGGGTTGCCAAATAACGTCAAGAAAGAAGACAGTTCTAAGTTCAGCCCTTCCTGAAGCCGTTATGGTGGCTGAACAGATAAAATTTCAGAGCTAGGGTGTTTCTGTAAGATGGCCCCAGAACTAATAATCCAACATCAGTACCTGACATCACTAATGCTCCTGTGGTTGAATGCAATCAAATCCTCACAGCAACGTTTGAATATCTAATGTAAAGCCAACTAAGAAGAGTAGTGGCTGTTGATGCAGCAAAGTGGAGCAAACATCCTATTAAACTTCCAGGAAGACACCAAAATATGCAGGACAGAGACATTCCATGACCAGAGCTGAGAAGCTGCATTCGTTATCACGTTATCATGTTATCATGCCTTATTAAGTCACACAGAAGGATAAAAAAAAGGTAAGAATGTGAAAAGAACCTTTAGCTTCTTATGTTACTCAGAGAAATCTGGGGTTGTATTACAGAAACTTCTTTTTGTTTTAACCCTAAGATCTGACAGGTCAAGACAAGACTCTTAAACACTGTTAGAAAACAAACCCTCACAAGACAAAGTACAGTTTTCGGTGTAGAACAAATGTACTGTCATTATGCCAGTTACAGTGAACTATGCTGCCTGACACTGCACTAAACAATATAAACAGATGGTGAAAACAGAAGTTAAGACAGCTCTGGGGCTCACCTTAAAGTTAGGACAGGATTTAAGAAATGTATTCTAGTTAGGACGTTTGGGCAACACTTTTCTGGAGTTCGGATAAGATTATGAACTTAAGAACTGTTGTTCTGTAACAGCTTCAGTCTTAAATTAAGTCTTAACTGAAGTTGTCACGGTGACTAAACAGACAAGATTCTGTAATACGGACGCGGGAGTGAAGAGGAAGAAATGTGCTTACTGCTACACTAAATGTGTGCAAAAATGGTACCTCAACTAAGCCCGTTTCTTCAACAAGTTGTATAAAAACATATCCAAGGATCAGGTTTCATGGGAGACACTGTAGAAAGCTGAGAGGTTATATTAGGAGAACTTTTTCCAGTGTTTTTCCTATCACTCGGGGAGGATACGGGGGAGCTACGGAAGCCACCGCCTTAAAGACACGCCTGTTCCGGTATGTAATGATCTCCAGGATAACGGCTGTATGGTTATGTTTCAGAGCCACTCTTTTAAAAAGCTTGGTTCTGTTTTGAAACTCAGTCACAGAGCAGTCAGACAAAGGTTGTACATCTCCAATACAGAGTACAATGGCCATCTGTGCCAGGATTTAGGTCAGGCTAAAGCTGCATTCCATTCTGCAGGGTCTGTAAGAAGTACAGTTATGTTCCCTACACACTTGAGCAATGGATGTCAGTTAACTGAGAACATCCTGCAGCGTCATAATAAAACACAGACTCTTAAAAACCGGCAATGACTAATGGGTCAACTTTCCTGTGCTTCCTATGAAATGATGTACCATTTTTTACCACTCGCTGTGCAGTTTGGATTTCCCTTCCATGAAACTTTCACTCCCTGTGGTATGAAATCACTCTTATAGTGTCCGAATACCTTGTGCAGGGAGCTACGACTGGAATACACCAAAGTTTCACTCACATTTCATACCAAACATGTGCAAATGACATAAAAATAGGAATATCTAACTGCGTTCAGCGTTTGCTCCACGATGTTCGTCAAGCACATTACAAGAGAAAATGGCAACTGAGCACACGCTCTATACCGTTCTCACCATGCAGAAGAAGGTTTACAGTTGAAATCCTCACTCTGCATGTTTGCTGTACTGGAAAAAGGCCGCCACTCTAAATGAAGAACAGCTGCACACGCACAAAACAGGACCAAACTACAGTCCTAGCAGCCTGAATGAAAAAGAGCCCAGATCTAATTTCAAAGACCCTATGGTGTATTCCGCTTACTAATTACATACATAGTCTTTCACTAAATCACTGTGTATTTGAAAGCTGTATACTGGTCAAACGCCTCTAGTACCACGTAAGTAAGAGTATGCACTCTGTGGGAATGGCTAGGGTGGACTTCTGAAACTGATATACACCAAATAAAACTGTAAACACAAAAGGCTTGAACGCAGAGTTGTTGCTTCGGTTGAGGAGTAGATAAAATAGAAATTAGTTCCTTTATTTACATACTCATACTATACTGTATCAACCTAATAGGCTCAAGGAAACAGACTTATAAGCTCCAAGGTTCTAATACACTTGTTGGGATGAAACAAAGCACATTGTGGGACCCTGAGGGAGAAGCGGCTTAGAAAATGTGTGTGTGTGTGTGTGTGTGTGTGTGTGTGTGTGTGTGTGTGTGTGTGAGTGGTATCACAGCTAGGGCAGAGTATTGTTTGCTGCTTCATGATACAATACAATGCATTAACGCCTATCCAATCAGGAAAGCTCTTTGAAAGTGTAAAAAGGATGAATACATGGCTAATACTAAAACCTATATTTTAGGTGTGGTGTACAAAATGCTAAAACTAGGCTGTAATCACAGAAGATACAAGGCAATAACCTGCTATAACAGGTTATGTTATAACTTAATGTCAATAAAAACAAAACTAACTTGAATACACAACCAACAAGGATCATACACACCTCATGACACTCATTTACACTAATCTAATGAATTAGCTTCATGCTGTGTCTCCAGAACGGAGACAACATGCAAAAGTGAGCAGAAGGAATGTTGTAGAATGTTGCACTCTCAAAAATCTGTTTCACTCACAACAAACTGCTATTTTATGGACATAAGAAATTTTATGGAGGGCCATTATCACATATACTGCCAAAAATAAAATATCTAAAATATCACTGAAATGCAAGATCAAGTACATCAATATCACGGTAGAAATGTGACGCTGGGGAGCGATGATGAGGCGGACGCATACACTGAGAGAGGCGAGATTTATTTTAATGACAAATCCATCATCAGGGTCTAGACAGTCCAGGGTCAAAGAGCCAACACGGAGAGATGGCGGGACAGACATAACAGAAAGGAACACAGACTAAACACACAACTGAGGCCAGATGAACAAACACCACACCACACAATACAAAGACTAGCAAACTCACAGGGCTTATTTACAGGCACAGGTTAACGAGACACCGGTGGTTAACAAGAAACAGGTGACGACCAATCAAGGGCGGAGTCTAGAAACAAGGGGGCAGGACAGGGAAGAATCAAAACAAGGAAGCAAGAGCACATGGAGGACTGGGAGGGGCCAATCATGACAACAATCAGTACAGCACCCAGCTTTACTATTCACAGCACGTCCACAGACGAGCTGGGATTGGGGGGACATCTGAGAACAAGTGGTGGAAAACAGCGCTCAGCTTGGAAAGGCAATACCTGAAAAATCCAAGGCACCAATATGGACTAAGGAAATGACCATGGCCGTCCAAATTGCCATTCCAACTCACAAACAAACCAAACCATGGATACTACCAGTCTGGTTTAATCTGGATGATGGATAAATTGACTAAACTGGGTTACAGTGAACAACATACTCCAAATGTGGTAGTATTGTTTTCCTAGAAAAGTCACAAGGAAGCAGATTCACAGGAAAAATTCAAATATGTGCTTGCGAAGGCAGTTTCCTAGATACAGCAAAGGGTGACTGGACAATGAGACCAGTTTCCCAGACCCAGATTAAATATTAAACCTAAACTAAAAAGAATTTTCTATGGTAATTCCTCATTGACACTGAAAGGTAGTCCAAGATTAGGCTTAATCCATGTCAGAGAAACCGGCATCATGGAAACTGTGATTACTAGGTTTAATCCATCTCTTTCAGCTCTATGTCTCAGCAGAAAGCATTCGTCTTACTGAATGAAGATTCTCACAGCAGAGAAAGAGCCCTAGATGTTTAAGTCATGGTACTGCTATGAAGCCAAGGACACTGACTGTGGCAAATACGAGCAACATTCACACACTCACTAAACTCACTTTAGTTAGCTAAACCTCTATTAAATGCATCCAAGAGATGGCACTGTTTAGCGTACCATCAAGTTATGTCTATACCTCAAAGTTATATCTCAAAGGACGCACCGATATGGGACTTGTAGGCCGATGCTGTTATTTATTTACTTATCTGTCATTGCCAATACATAAACATGTTTCAAAAGTAGAAATGAGGACTATATTCACCTGAATTAGCATAAACACCTTTTCTGTGTGGTTAAAAATGCAGTAAACAAAAAAACATATATTCTAGTATATTAGCCAAGCATCACCAATACATACACACACTGGAGCTGGAGGCTATCCCAGCTGTCCCAAAACATACAATAAACATCAAATATCTCTCTGAAATATTTGTCAATATGAATTAGTCTAAACATCAGTCTGATGCCTTTTTTTTATTAAAACGTCTTTCAATATAGATATGACTCCAATATCACTGAGCATCATTACTTATTTCTACCAGCTGTCTTATGACAAAGGGCAAACAATAGCTTGCTGGGAAATAAATGAACAGCCTAGGATTTAAAAATGATTAATCGTACTAACAGTCACTCAGTTAATGTAGCTTGTTGATGATCCTATCAGACGCCCCAAATACATCATAACAAACCAACGTTAACGTGGTTTTACTTAACACTGAAACCTAAATCTTCATTACAGCAAGACCCACATGGATCACCCATGACCCAGACCCCCGGAAGGGTCCGCTGGAGGGTTGGTGGACCGTGCTGGGGATGGATGTACGGTGAGTTCCGTACCATTCCGCTCCGGAGGGTACGGGGTCCCACTTTGCTCCAGGCCCTAGCACGTCCATCCCCACCTCCAGCCGGTTCCCCGGGGGAAACGTCTGGGTCCCGGTGGTGCATGTGGGGACCGGTGGTGGGTAAAGTCGAGCTACTCTGTTTCCCAGGGCTTGGTTGGACTTTGCTCCAGCCCCGACCCGCATGGATCACCACCTGCTTTCCAAAATTTTAGCAGAATGAAATGGTTAAGACGCAAACAAAGTCCTTCAGAGTGGTCCGAAATGCTCCGTTCCAGAGAAGCTGGCCAAGTCAGCCTGGGTCACACTGGTGGAGATAGGAGCTGGACGCCTGAAGAGTCCATGCCTCTAAAAGCTCACTCAGAGCTACATGAAAGGGTTTTGAATACTCAGCCTGGTGTCTGACACATTGTTTCACAGTAGCTTGGGACACAATTCCGGCCTAAAACGTACTTTAATCCATTTATTTCAAGAGCTCTTTTGAGATTTAGAAGTATTCTCCCCCCATCATCACCACATATAAAGCTCAGGACTCGTGCAGGGTCTCTGGTGGGCTTGGTTGGTAAATAAAGCGCCTGTATTTGCGCTGGTCCCCTGGTTCCCATCAACGCCACGGTAAAGAAATCTGAGTGGGTAAATTTCTCTACAAAGGAAAGTGTTGACTCCAAACCACTCAGAATAACCTGGTTTACATCTCAAGGATGTAATTATGCAGATGTTTATGAAATATACGCGGACTTCCCCTTCTAACGGTCTCGGCCTGTTCCAGCTTGGGCGTTGGTGCAAAGCAGACGTAGGTTATCAGACCAACTGAAGCGAAACTAACGGACTGGACTGTCTCGAGTCAGTGAGCCATTAATAGACTTTGTTTAGAGGCGTAGAGGAAATCTCCAACGACCGAGGCTGATCTTACGAGCAAACCAACACAGCAAATTAGGCAGGAGAAACAAAATCTAACGGCAGGTCTGCGCGCGGTCCCGCCCACTTCTGCGAGGCAGCGAGGCAGGCTAACTGTAAACTTAAGTAAACGGTGTATCTGAAGGCTCGTACACAAGTAACCTTACATGCCAAATGTTGTGGTAAACAGGCGAACTCACCGTATTTCGGCTCCTCGTTCTCGATATTCATTGGGAATCAGGTCCTGAAACACAGATACAGTAACCGTCCAGTGAGCCAGCCTGATATGAACTTCAGTCCTGCGACGGCACATCCAGCACTTTTCTAAGGCAGCGTGTCCGTCCAATAGCAGAGCGAGGATCCTCCACTGACAGCCAATCGCTGAGCGCCCGCTTCGGCCCGCCCCTCCGCGCCCCAGCACCACTGGAAAACACTGCTCGTCTGCTTCGCTGCGCTGTCTCAGCTCTTGGCTGTCCAGAAATTTGAGGCCATCTGCTCTGCAGGCCAGCACAACGCCTCTCTTCCTTAGAATGACTCCGTGTGGCTCGGACGACCTCACCACGTCATCACAAGATCTGAAACGAAAGCGCTTAGTTCACATGAAATCTTAAAGGGCAAATCCCAAGATTTTTTTTTTCATTTTCCAGAGTCATTCAGAGTGTTTGGGTTTGAAATGCTTTACTGCAGAGAGAGTTACA
Source organism: Pygocentrus nattereri (assembly GCF_015220715.1). NCBI lineage: Eukaryota > Metazoa > Chordata > Actinopteri > Characiformes > Serrasalmidae > Pygocentrus > Pygocentrus nattereri. Next base: position 5,573,188 of record NC_051224.1, read on the forward strand.
AGCTCTTATTTCTTTCTAGAGGTAAACCCATGTTTCAGACACCAGGCAACATTTCCATAGACAACTTTCTGTGAGGGAGCTTGTGAAGGTGGACGTCTGGTTCCTATAACCACCCCTGTGAATAATTCTCAGATTCAGACTCTCAGATCAGAATTATTTATTCTGAAACGATCCAGGTTCCACTGATTGAGATGGAACCTGGATCTAGTCCTGTTATGTACTCTTTATTTTAGATAATTTTAAAAGGCTCAAACGGACATCGGGATCTGGCCGTGTGTTGGACAAGATCGAGATCAAAACGAAACACAAATTTTAGTTTTATAACCAGGATAACACAGTCAGGCTGGAGGAACAGAGAACCCAGCATCACAGATCAGCCACCTGGCCTCTCAACAACCAATAAGGATTCATTAAAGGGGAATTTCACCAATTTCTTATGTTTTCTTTTTTTTTCTGGAGAAACTGCCTAGAACTTTTCACAGTGGTTATGATAGGAACATATGACAAGTTGAGCACCTCTATAGGCCCCTCACACAAACCTATTGCATGAAATGGTTATACTGCCTGATATCTGTCATGTTTTTGGCCTCAGATTTCTCACAATTGTACCATTACCAAACTCAGAGGACACTTGTCTGGACATGAGGCCCTGTGTCTGCATGCCCATTTTTAATGAGCCAATGTGTCTAATAGGAAAACGCGAAGGTTTTGTGAGAAGAGTAGCAGCGAGGTGGTGTTACGATAGTCAGGGTTCAGTTTAAGGCACCACGTCAGCGTCTCAGGAAGCTTGTATTCTAACAGACGGTCTCACCAGCAAAAGATAAAATACTGTGGGAGAGCATGTGATGACTGACTGACATACTTTTATACCCTTCTTTTATGTTGTAAAATAACTGAGGATGGTAAATATGTTGTTGCTCAGACATTAACCCATGAATACTCCAGTGACAGTCTAAACTCATGAATCTCCAGGAGTTCATGTAGCCGGCCAGCCAAAGTGGGCTGCCAAGTGGGTTCTACTCAGAGCAATTGCAGCGCGTTCTCTCAGGGAAATGCACTGAACAGGGCAAAGTAGCTGGCCAAGCCAGCAAACAACCAAAATGTGCTGTTTCCCTGTAAATTATGTTTGTTTCTGCGTCATAATTTCATCACAAATCTCTCTCTCTCTCTCTCTCTCTCTCTCTCTCTCTCTCTCTCTCTCTCTCTCTCTCTTTCTCTCTCTCTCTCTCTCTCTCTCCTTTCTCTCCCTCTCTTTCTCTCTCTCTCTCTCTCTCTCTCTCTCTCTCTCGCTCTCTCTCTCACTCTCTCTCTTGCTCTCTCCTTTCTCTCTCTCTCTGTCCTTCCTCTTTCTCTCTCTCTCTCTCTCTCTCTCTCTCTCCTTTCTCTCCCTCTCTTGCTCTCTCTCTCTCTCTCTCTCTCTCTCTCTCGCTCTCTCTCTCTCTCGCTCTCTCTCTCACTCTCTCTCTTGCTCTCTCCTTTCTCTCTCTCTCTGTCCTTCCTCTTTCTCTCTCTCTCTCTCTCTCTCTCTCTCCTTTCTCTCCCTCTCTTGCTCTCTCTTTCTCTCTCTGTCTCTCTCTCTGTCCTTTCTCTCTTTCTTTCTCTTTTTCTCTCTCTTTATCTCTCTCACTCTCCTTTCTCTCTCTCTCTCTCTCTCTCTTTCTCACCTAGCTGGTCAGCATGTCTCTCTCTAGTGTGTCTCTGTCTAGTGTCTCTTTAACCTAGCTGGTCAGCGTGTCTCTCTATAGTGTGTCTGTCTCCCTAAACTAGCTGGGCAGAGTGTCTATCTAGTCTGTCTCTCTATCCTCCCTGGGCAGTGTGTCTCTCTCTAGTGTGTCTCTCTAACCTAGCTGGTCAGCGTGTCTCTCTATAGTGTGTCTGTCTCTCTAAACTAGCTGGGCAGTGTGTCTCTCTCCAGTGCGTCTCTCTAACCTAGCTGAGCAGTGTGTCTCTCTCTAATGTGTCTCTCTAATCTAGCTGAGCAGTGTGTCTCTCTCTAGTGGATCTCTCTAACCTAGCTGAGCAGTGTGTCTCTCTCTAATGTGTCTCTCTAATCTAGCTGAGCAGTGTGTCTCTCTCCAGTGCGTCTCTCTAATCTAGCTGAGCAGTGTGTCTCTCTCTAGTGGATCTCTCTAACCTAGCTGAGCAGTGTGTCTCTCTCTAGTGGATCTCTCTAACCTAGCTGAGCAGTGTGTCTCTCTCTAGTGTGCCTCTCTAACTTAGCTGGGGGGCATGTCTCTTTCTAGTCTGTCTGTCTCTAACCTAGCTGAGCAGTGTATCTCTTTCTAGTGCGTCTCTCTAACCTAGCTGAGCAGTGTGTCTCTCTCTAGCTGAGCAGTGTGTCTCTCTAGTGTGTTTCTCTAACCTAGCTGAGCAGTGTGTCTCTCTCTAGTCTGTCTGTCTCTCTCTCTAACCTAGCTGGTCAGCGTGTCCCTCTCTAGTCTGTTTGTCTCTCTAACCTAGCTGGTTAGTGCATATCTCTCCGTCTGTCTCTCTAACCTAGTTGGTCAGCATGTCTCTCTCTAGTGTGTCTCTCTCTAGTGTCTCTCTAATCTAGCTGGGCAGTGTGTCTCTCTCTAGTCTGTCTGTCTCTCTCTCTAACCTAGCTGGTCAGCGTGTCTCTCTCTAGTCTGTCTCTCTCTAGTGTCTCTCTAATCTAGCTGGGCAGTGTGTCTTTCTCTCTAGTGTGTCTGTCTCTCTAACCTAGCTGAGCAGTGTGTCTCTCTCTAGTGTGTCTCTCTAACCTAGCTGGGCAGTGTGTCTTTCTCTCTAGTGTGTCTGTCTCTCTAACCTAGCTGAGCAGTGTGTCTCTGTGGTGTGTCTCTCTAATCTAGCTGGTCAGCGTGTCTCTCTATAGTGTGTCTGTCTCTCTAAACTAGCTGGGCAGTGTGTCTCTCTAGTCTGTCTTTTTATCCTCGCTGGGCAGTGTGTCTCTCTCCAGTGCGTTTCTCTAACCTAGCTGAGCAGTGTGTCTCTCTTTAATGTGTCTCTCTAACCTAGCTGGTCAGCGTGCCTCTCTCTAATGTGTCTCTCTCTCTAGTGTTTCTCTAACCTAGCTGGGCTGTGTATCTTTCTCTCTAGTCTGTCTGTCTCTCTAATCTAGCTGAGCAGTGTGTCTCTGTCTAGTGTGTCTCTCTAACCTAGCTGGTCAGTGTGTCTCTCTCTCCAGTGTGTCTCTTTAGTCTGTCTGACTCTCTAACCTAGCTGGTCAACATGTCTCTCTCTAGTGCATCTCTCTAACCTAGCTGGTCAACGTGTCTCTCTCTCTAGTGCATCTCTCTAACCTAGCTGGTCAGTGTGCCTCTCTCTAGTCTGTCTGTCTCTCTAACCTATCTGGTTAGTGCATATCTCTCTGTCTGTCTCTCTAACCTAGCTGGTCAGCATGTCTCTCTCTAGTGTGTCTCTCTCTATCTAGTGTCTCGCTAACCTAGCTGGGCAGTGTGTCTTTCTCTCTAGTCTGTCTCTCTAACTTAGCTGAGCAGTGTGTCTCTCTCTAGTGTGTCTCTCTAACCTAGCTGGTCAACGTGTCTCTCTCTAGTCTGTTTGTCTCCTTAGCCCAGCTGGGCAGTGTCTGTCTCTGGACTGTGAAAGTGAAATACAACTATTTATTATGTTTGATGAATGCTAATGGCCAACTGTGTTTACAGGCTACAGCTCAGAAAAGATAACCGCTTCATGTGCAAACATGTTCATATGTGTGTGAACATGAGTCGAGTCCAAACAATATTTGCAATGAAACACTCCTCTTAGGCGCATATCATTTTACAACAATGACTGGTTTACATGTCTCACAGACCAGGTAGGAGGGCTACTTTGTATAATTTTGCTTTGGGCCCCAGGGAGGTCAGGACTAGCTCTGAACATTCTGCCTCAATTAAATACCAGCTCATCACGGAATTAGCAGGACCTTTGGGGGCTGACTTTAGCATTAGAACAGGGAGATATCTTCAGAGCCATGGCTCACCAGGGGCCAAGATCATCACCCCTTATAAGGTTATGAGATACTACACAACTATATGTTCATGGTTATTCTCATGAACCTCAACCTTCAAACCTGGAACTGGTTAGTCTTTTTTCACAGTACCTATAAAATGCAATGTCTGGCTATTGTGCTATCTTCAATACACACACACACACACACACACACACACACACACACACACACACACACACACACACACACACACACACACACACAGGGGATTACATTACAACTGAAACTGAAGAAAATTAATCATCAGCAAAGAAAAAAAAACTATAAAACATGACATAAATACTTTTATTGTGCAAAAATCAAGAACCAACATTATATAAGCAAAATTATACATAAAAAAGTATGATTTTTTTTTTCAGAAAGATGCTGGCATAGAGATTATATTAATGTAAATATTACATTAAAAATAACAAAACAGGTACAATACTGGCTGGGTGAACTTTAGATTACAGAAAAGTTTTAATCCCACCACAAGAGGGCAGCCAAAGTTCTTGTGAGGCTCCCTGATCACTTCTCGTTCTTCTGCAAGTGCATTACCATATTCATATCACTTACCATTGCCAAAAAAGTTATACTGCTGAACTGGAAGGACAGAACCAAAATAAAGGAACTCAATAAAGCATTGGCTTAACCTCCTCATGGATCACTGTGACTTGGAAAGACTCACAGCAAATTTGAAAAATAACACAAAATCATTCAAAGAAACCTGGTCATAATTTTTACAATATATTGAGAGATGATTTCTCTCCAAACTCATCAGGAAAGGGTTAAAACCCCTACATAAGATTTGATAACTACCCACTTTATTTTCATAAAAAAGGGGGGAAGGGGCATTACTGCCTTGTTTATTGCTGTGTTTGTGTTTGTGTTTGTCTGTCTTGTATATCCAGTTTGTCCATTCTTGAGTGTTATTGTTATCATTATTATTATTATTATTATTATTATTATTATTATTATTATTATTATTTCATCCTTTCTCTTTTCTTAAAGCAGGGGGTTAGTGGTGGTTGTGGTGTCACATCACCTTATATCTATATGATCATTAATAAACGATGAGTTGTGACATTAATAGTGAAGTTAAAAAGAAAAAAAAATTGTCCCCTGGGTGGGGGGTCGGGGGTTCTATGCAATAAAATACATAAGGTGTAAGAGAATACCACCGCTGTTGGAACAAAACCACACGTCTATCCAGAATAGTAACTAACTTTACAGGAAAAGCAAAAATCCTATTAATATGCAGTGGACATTAATGTAACTAACTGACTTTTTTCCTCAGGTAATTTGGACCATTTTTATTGATTATTTATGAAATGTTAACACAATGCAAAACATTAGTAGTGGTCTCAAATTGTGTATAAAAAAAAAGATAAAAACTTAGACTTTTTTTTGTGTGTGACAGCAATGAAATACTAGATTTTACATTCAGTAGCTTCAGCTGCAATAGAGGATCACATGATCATAAATCACCTACTGTGCCCTGAGGAAATCTTAGGTCTCCCAAATCGTAATATAAAAGTCATGTGACCCTTCTCTCAGTGAGTTCATGCTTAGAATACAATTATAGAAACTAAGAGACATGTTTATACAAGCAACGGATAATATCTAAATGGACAGCAAAGCGCTTCTGCAAGTCATTCTGGATCTGCTACATGATGTCAATTTAAAGGCCTGTTACCCAACACTTGCGCATCTTATCCAGCCAAACAAGGACTTCTGAAGAAGTTTATTAGCAGGAACAGGTGGGGCAGGTTGTGCTTTAAACTACAGTCCTCAGGAAGGTACATCTTCAGGACCAGGGTTGGTGACCATCCATCCATTTTCCAAGCCACTTCTCTGTCAGGGTCACAGGGGGGAGGGTGTGCTGGTTGGTGACCAGTGATATAAATTTTAATATTATTGGTCAGTGTCAATTTAGGCTACCAATATAAAGCTTCCCACAGATCCATTCTTTCTTAGTGTATGGCATTTTGTTCCAGCTCTTCTAATCTGGTAAACCTTAAATCTCAGGCCTCTTATAGGCTTTCATTCTCCTCTATTCCATTACTCGAAACATAGAAAGTCCAAAAAAAAATTCTGATCAGAGCTCATTTAACCTTCAGGCAATGTGCAGAAGCTGGGACAGTTCAAAACCAAGAGTGGAATAAACCGACACACAAATATGTAGCAAAACAGTACCCATCCCGCCCCACCCACGCTGCCGGAAGCATTCCTATACAAACTACAGGAGCCGCCGTGGTGTTGGAATGAAGATCGTTGCTGTTAAGGATCTCTGGGATGACCACTGCGCGGACCAGTTGGAAGACTGAATGAACAATGTTTGGGGTGGCCTAGGAATGGGCTTTCCCATACGGCGGTGATGGAAGGCCTCCACCACCCTGGATCCAGGACATCCAAAACCTCACAATGTTCCTCAGGACCATAGACCTCCTAATTGATGAGGTACTATAGAATGCCTCCTCTTTTTCTGGAGTCCAGCAACTGATGGACATCATACACCAGAGCTCCCTCAACACAAACAAGAGGTGGGGGCCTGGCATCAGGTGTAGCCTCATCCATTGGGCCTGGGACCACATGGAGAAGTACATGAAATGTGTCATAGAACCTGGTTGACAGCCAAGCCCACCCCCTAGGGATGTAGGTGGGTGCATCACGACTGCAATGATTAGCCAACCTCTTGTGTCTGTGCAGGATTTTTTCAATCCTCTGATGCCTGTTCTTGATCGTAGACAGACCGTGGCCTTAGAGGAGGTTGGCAACCTAGCACACACAGAAAAGGAGTCATTCCAGTGGCAGAACTAGCCAATGAGCTTTGAGCCATTTCAGACCAGAGTAAGTACTGTGACCATTCCACCTGACTGTCATGAAACAAGTTCTAAAAAAACTTTCCCAGTTCCTGATTCATTCTTCCATATGAGGCTGTTAACTGGACGAGAGGCTAACATTAACTCTTTACCTCATAGGCAATGTCACCAACAAGGATGAAGGATCGTACTGGAAGGAGGTCAAGCTACTCACAAAGAGGTGTGCCGCCAACAACCTCTCCCTCAATGTCAGCAAAACCAAAGAACTGATTGTTGACTTCAGGAGGGGAAGTAGAGAGCATGTACCACTGAGCACTGAGGGGGTGATGGTGGAAAGGGTGAACAGCTTCAAGTTTCTTGGTGTCTACATATCTGAGGACCTCACCTGGTCAACCAAACCCATCCTACATCATCAGGAAAAGCCAACCTTCACTTCCTCAGAAGGTTAAAAAATGTCAACCTGCCACAACAGCTCCTCTGCAACTTCTACAGAGCCACAATGGAGAGCGTCTGGACCAGCTGCATCACTGCCTGGTATGGCAGCACCACTGCTGCTGAATGCAAGGCCTTGCAGAGGATGGTCAAAACTGCTCAGCACATCACCGCATCTGTGATGAGTGAGAAATCTTCTCTGGATTGTTTCAACTACTGTGTCCATGATTTGATTATGTACTGTAACTTCATACTCTTTGTGTGGATCTCTCACTCTCTCATCGTCAGTCATTTCTCCACACAGTTTTGTTCTCTTTCTTGCTCTCTTCTGTGGCAGTGCAATTTCTGCTACAACATCAGTCTTGTTGTCCTCCTCTTGTATCTTATCATTTGGGTACTGGACAAATCTGTCTGCAGCTGCTTTGACAGGAGCAAAATCTCTGGCCATACCTTGCAGGTTTTTCTGTGGACTGACAGAATGTCTATCCCTTCTGTTTGCAGGTATTTTGACAATGGTGAGGTCTGCTCAAAAATCCTGAGGTAAATTTGAGCAGTTATTGCTGTTTCATACCTCAGCTATGCCTCTATGTATGATCTTGCTCTTACTCGAACTGTGGTCTTCATACTGGCCCGAACTTGGATGACAGACAATGCAAGAAGAAGACCAACATACAGACCCTTTTCAGGGTGGCCAAATGATCCATAGACCTTCTTAAGAGCATCATGTTTAGCGCATCACCGTGTCTCTACAATGGGAGAGAGGAGCTTATGTCTCTTGTCCTGGCTCTCCCATACATTCATTCGTAGGAATGATTCACGAAAGAACACAGCAATGTCATTAAGGAGGCAGAACAGTAATCCACCTGCAATCACTACCTGAGTGGTGTCAGCAAGAACCATGTTGAGAACATGGGCATAGCACCACACATGCACTTGATTAGGAGACACAGAGAACATTAGGGCAGAAAAACCTTTATACTGGCCTTGCATATTAGATGCACCATCGGTTGCATGTCCAATGCACTTGCTCTTGTCCAATTTCAACTTTTCAAGTACAACCCCAATTACAATGAAGTTGGGATGTTGTGTAAAACATGAATAAAAACAGAATACGATGTTCAAACAGATAAACTTTATTGTTTTTTGCAAATATTTACTCATTTTGAATTTGATGCCTGCAACACATTCCAAAGAAGTTGGGACAGGGCATGTTTAACACTGTGTTACATCACCTTTCCTTTTAACAACACTCAATAAGCGTTTGGGAACTGAGGACACTAATTGTTGAAGCTTTGTAGCTGGAATTCTTTCCCATTTTTGCTTGATGTACAACTTCAGTTGCTCAACAGTCCAGGGTTTCCATTGCCATATTTTGCACTTCAAAATGCGCCACACATTTTCGATGGGAGATAGGTCTGGACTGCAGGCAGGCCGTCTAGTACCCGCACTCTTTTACTACGAAGCCGCGCTGTTGTAACACGTGCAGAATGTGGCTTGGCATTGTCTTGCTGAAATAAGCAGGACGTCCCTGAAAAAGACGTTGCTTGGATGGCAGCAGATGTTGCTCCAAAACCTGTATGTACCTTTCAGCATTAATGGTACCTTCACGGATATGCAAGTGTTGTTGATATGTGGCTTTCGCTTTGCATGGCAGAGTTTTAACTTGCACTTGTAGATGGAGCGACGAACTGTGTTCACTGACAGTGGTTTTCTGAAGTGTTCCAGAGCCCATGTGGGAATATCCATTACAGAATGATGTTGGTTTTTAATGCAGTGCCGTCTGAGGGATTGAAGGTCACAGGCATTCAATGTTGGTTTTCTGCCTTGCCGCTTACTTTCAGAGATTTCTCCAGATTCTCTGAATCTTTTGATGATATTATGGACTGTAGATGATGAAATCCCTAAATTCCTTGCAATTGCACGTTAAGAAACAGTTAAACTGTTAGACTATTTGCTCACTCAGTTGTTCACAAAGTGGTGAATCTCGCCCATCCTTGCTTGTGACCGACTGAGCCTTTCAGGGATGCTCCCTTTATACCCAATCATGACACTCACCTGTTTCCAATTAACCTGTTCACCTGTGGAATGTTCCAAACTGTTTTTTGAGCATTCCTCAAATTTCCCAGTCTTTTGTTGCCCCTGTCCCAACTTCTTCAGAATGTGTTGCAGGCATCAAATTCAAAATGAGTGAATATTTGCAAAAAACAATAAAGTTTACCCGTTTGAGCATTAAATATCTTGTCTTTGTAGTGTATTCAATTGAATATAGATTGAAAAGGATTTGCAAATCATCGTATTCTGTTTTTATTTATGTTTTACACAATGTCCCAACTTCATTGGAATTGGAGTTGTACTTCACGAAGCAGACTGACAAAATACTGCCCAGTAGCTTCTTGGCACTCAACCACAACAATAAGTCTTTCATTAACTGTGTGTGTGAGACATATCTCAGAATGCAGAACGTTGGTCTTGAGAAGTGATGTCCTGCGTTGTATCAATTTGAATTGAATACATTCCAGCCTTCTGAACATCATTTGAAATGCATTCCTGGATGAGTTGCTGAATTGTATCAATTACTTTATTGACATTTGTTTTAGAAATAAATGTTACCAGAGAACCTCTCCCCCTTCCTGGCCGAGCACATTTCTTGCTTTTCTCAATACTGGTAGTTAAATGTTCTTTCAGGCAAGCATCATACTTTCCCAGTAGTAACACAAGCTCTAGAAAGTTACCGTGATCAGCACTACTGTCTTCTAAGTTATATGCTGCATCATTCTCCACCCTATAGCTAAGTCCCCGCCTATAACCTTTACTATATCCACTATGCGCCCCAGAATCTGTTGACTCTTTCGTACCTGTTATATTTTCGCCATTAGCTGTCTGCCACACATCAAGCTCTGTACGTCTGATTTGGTAGCCTGTAAAAAAATGCCTCAGCACAGCTTTTATGTTAGAAGCTTTTTTCATGCTCTTTTATGCGCTGATGTACATGTTTTCAGTCTGTCAGCTCATTCATGCCAGTAATGAATATATAAGTATATAAGCCACTTTCTACTGGTGCCGTCTTTGCATTAGAACACTTTGTTTGCCAGTGGGCAAGCTGCTTTTTGTTGAGGACGATACCTAAGGAACAACCTCAAATTATCTGGTGTGGGGTGACTATAGTAGTTAATCTCTTTTTCACTCTCTTGTTCACTGTCATGTGCATCATCTTTTTCCTTCTCACTGACTGGCTCTTCTGTTGCCCTCTCCTCTTGTGCATCTCTCTCCTTAACCTCACTAACTGGCTCCTCTACTGCAGTTCTCTCTTCACTTTGCCTGACTATGAGAGCTGATTCCCCTGAGCTGTCCTAAACCTAAGGGATAATGTAGATCTCAACACATTATATTTAAATATTTTTTTCTATTGATAGTTTCCATGTAACTAACTACTGAAGTTAATTAGTATAACATTTTTTCTGCACTTTGGAATCAATAAAGTTCTATATATCAATCTATTGCATTTTAAAAATCTGTTTTTTTATTATTATTATTTAATTGGGTTTTCCCCATCTTGTCTCAGTAAACTTCTAAACACTGCTGGAATAAAACCTGAACTTTCATAATTGTCTTAAACAAATAAGCCCACCACCAGTTACTATGGACAAATATTTCTGAACGACAATAAGCACTGCTTAATCTCCTAAATGAAACTCACCGTGTCTACCTTGAAGTCCAAAAGGCATAAAGTATTCAGGCGGGAGATCCTGAATGGTATCTGGGTGAAAGATCCTGGATGGTATCATTGTTGTCGATGTAAAGTTGCAGGTCTAAGAGGTGTTTTCTGTGTCTTTGTGTTTTGTGTTCTGTGTTTAGTGCTCTGGTACCAATAGTACTTTCAATATCATGGGTAATTGCTGCAGTGTGTGTTGTTGGGCGTGTGGTGAACTACCAGATGTGGGTCAACCAATGTTACCGGGGGATGTTAAATTGATGTGTACTAAAGATGTTGACAATGCCCAGTGGTATAGAAAATGGAAGAGTAAGTATGGGTTTAAAGGGAGGCTTACTGTGCCTGAGTGCGAGAATTTAATAGCTCAGATTGAGAAGAAGGCAAAAGGCAAGTCGAAAAAATTGGTTAAAGAAGGTTATAATTCTGCTAGAGAGTGGCTTGAGGAAGCCGAGAAGCGAAGAAGCGCGCTAAGGGTATAAAATGGGCAAAAGATCTTAGAAAAGCTGATGTGCTAGCACTGACGGCCCCTAACCCCGATGAAACTGCTCAGTCAAGTAATAAACTAGGTGTAGATCCAGACGTAAAACCAATGATTCCTTCTGAGGAAATTCTGGAAAAGCCAGATGGGAGTAAAATCGTTGTGTTGCATAGCCACACCATTCTAGTGCCCCCTCCAGAAAAAAGGCCAATCAGAACAGATAAAGCACTATGCGATGCTGTGCGTCCCCTAACCCCTGATATCCAGGTGGATGCATTTCCCTTGATTGAGGTTCCGAATCCTAATTCCACAAATGCCGATGCTAAATGCCACCATGTATGTTTATAGGCCTTGGACAGATGAGGATGTGCATAAGCTGTAGAAGGCATCCCTCATTCTAAAAGAAAATGGGTTTGTGACAAAGGTCACTAATCTCTACAACAGTTATAGACTAAACGGACTGGAATACAAGTGGGCCTTGCGACAAATTCCAGGTACTGATTGGTGCATTTTTAGTGGTGCACCCCTGCCATACAATGATGGCACATTAAAAGACAGACAGGAAGCCCTCTTGACTAGGATCAGGACCAGGTTTGCCCATAAGGCAAACTGAAATCAATCGCTGCACCCAGCAGGATTATGAATCAGTGGATGGCTACTATGGTAGGCTCAGAGAGGTTTTTGATGCTAACAGTGGTGTTCCGAAATCACCAAACCTCGATAATGATAGCCCCTATGAGCAGTAAAAAGGAGTGTTACAAACTATAAGTAGTTTTGTGACAAAACATATGCATGATCACTCTGTTGCGCATCTTAACAGCGTTTTAGAGTGGGCTCGCCATGCCGAAAAACATTTTAAAGAGAAAAAGAAGGCTAAAAAAGCCACAGCCTTTGTGTTGTGTTCTCCTGAAGGGGAGGAAGCATTTTTTCAGACTGCAGCTGTTGGGAGGGGCCATGGAGGAGGACGTGGGCCACGGGGACGAGGGCGCCGAAGTCCTGCCCATATCTCCTACAGGGACGCCTGTTGGAGGTGTGGGATAGTGGGGCACTTGGTGCGTGAGTGCCCTAATAAGCAAGGTGGACCCAAATTAGCCCACTGACCGATGACTGAGTGGACAGCATGACTAGAGAAAGAAACAGGTCAGACCGACTCATCTACTCCTTATAGAGATAAAGAGGTTAGCGGGGAGGGAAGTGAGGATAAGCCTGTTTATTTGATGTATGTAGAGACATTTCTACTCTGTTCAAATTCTAAACCTGAGGTGACTTTAGACATAAGGGGTCATGAAGTGACTTTTTTGTGTGATACTGGCGCCTCACACACTGTGGGCCATCCTGATGATGCTCCACATGTTCCAGTTTCTGGTGATTCAATATATGTTAAATCTGCAAATGGTAAAGTAAATCAGGCCCAACTTTCCACGCCAGTCTGACTGTTGGACCCTAAAACCAATATGTGCAGTCGTGACACCCAAATTGTACTATCTCCTGATGTTCCAGTAAATCTTCTGGGGAGAGACATGTTGGCGGATCTGTGGATCGCTGTGGTTCCAGTCTGAGACGGACTTTGGGCCCGGCGCTGCGCAGATCTTGCAATGGTTTTAGAACAGATCTCAGCTCCCCATTATTGGTACTCGCTAGACTTTGTCAACACGGGCCCAAGTTCCATTACTCAAGCTCTCCTTGACAAAGCTCATGAAGTGGGTTATGTGGGAGCAGAATTAATGCACCCGCAGGACTTACACTGTACAATGTTTTTCAAACACACAAGCGGCCGTGATCCCAAATATGAAGAGCGCTTCTTTAAGACCAAATGCACTACTGTCACATTGCCAACATTGTACTGGTCCAGCCGTGGAACGTGTGGTGCTGTATGCAAATTACAGCCCGACATGCAACTGCTGCATCGCGGGCGCATAGTGCCTCACGTTACCATTTCAAAAGAGCCAAAACACAGCTGGAGTGATGTGGGTGCCTTTGTCACTGGCTGTGAAGACGCTTGCGACTGGCGCGAGTATTCCCCGGGAGTTCAACATTCCACTGAAAAGCATGCTTATTGTATGCAACTAAATTGGGTTACACATGCAACTCCACATGTGTACCTCGCCAGCTCTGTACAGAAAGATTCATGAGACATTTTCTCCCTCACTGAAAGTGAGGCTGCTAGGCTGAGTACTGTTCCTGAAAGCCTGTGGTCGAAAGGCAAGTCTGATGTCGGCCTCATTAAAGGCGCTCTTCCTATTTCTATCACACCTAAGTCTTCGTTTCGACCACATCAGAGACACTATCCACTCAAACCTGAAGCAGAGGCTGGCATAACTCCAATTATTGCTGATTTGTTTGAAAGCAGGGGTGTTAATTGAATGCCCCAACTCCCCATGTAATACACCACTTTTTCCTGTTAAAAAGGCACCACCAGACTTCAAAGACATCGGTGATCTCAGGCTGATTATTTAAAAGATTTTTTCTGTCAGACACCATCTGAACCGCTTATCCTTCTGGGACACAGTGGGGTGCTGGAACCAATCCCAGCAGTCATTGGGCCAGGAGGCAGGATACACCCTGGACAAGTCGCCAGTCCCATCACAGGGCAGATATATAGATGTAGATTATCGAAATATCCTATCTATATATAGAGGTTTTCTTCACGATCATACCTATAAATATGTGCTACAATAGGATGTTTAGATAAGCTGACGAGATGTGATAAGTTACCCCAACAGGGAAACCTGCTTTTGTCCTGACTTCTTTTCAACTGCCCTCAGTGTATTTCCGTGTAAAGGAAGCGCAGTTATTAAACAGGCTGACTTCAATCCAGTGTGCAGCAGCTTTAGCTCACATGTAACACCTCGTAATTCAGATGATCCAGTGATCTCCGAGAAAAAAAAAGATTCATAGAACAAAAAAAAGTGTCAGCTTTGAAGATTTTTATTATCACAGGATGTGAAAGAGGTGAGTTTCAAACTCCGTTCATTTTTCTCACAGAGAAATTCCTTTTAGACCCAGAGTTCCTTCGGGGCCAACTACAAAAGGAGGACAAAACAACAGTGGTCTGTGCTTCCTAATGCGAGCACAACCCCAATCTCCTAATATGGGCATAACCCACACTGCACTACTAAGAATTTTACCCGTCCTCTTTGCACTTCCTTCCATACCTCAGAATCGGTCTTCAATATTTCCTTCCACTCCAGTTTCTGTCCGTGTCTGGATACTGTTCAGCTTAACTGCTCTGAGCCACATAAGGTAAAAAAAAACTTTTCTATTTTTTAAAAAGAGTATTTCTAATGTGCTGTGCTGTTGCTTTGTATTGAGATGTGAGTAGATAAAACTCACTTATACCATCAGCCAGTTATGTTGATTATGTCACTAACATGACTCAAAGATGCATTAAGGTTTAATTGGTTTGGTTTTAATGCGTGGCACTAAACCCTAAACCTAGATTTAGGTCTAATCATCGTTTCATTTAAACATCAGTCACAATTCACTGAGACCAAAGATAAACATTGTTCTGATTGCTCCATTTTTTAAAACCGTGATTAAGGACTAAACTGAGAGTTGGTGATTTAAGTTTAGGACGGCATGTTTGTGGTAGACAGAGCGAAAGGAATGAGGTTCTCACAGAAGATTGAACCCAGCAGAACCTGTATTAACTCTCACTTCCATTGTTTGGTTCGGGTGTTGTCTTCCACAGCTGCCACGTTTGCTGTTCTCCAGCCAGACTGGGCTTTTTTCAAAATACAGTAGAAAAACAACACAGTGTAAAGTCAGAGAGAGACGGAGAGGGAGAGAGAAAGGGAGAGAGAGAGAGGGAGAGGGAGAGAGAGAGGGAGAGAGAGAGTGGGAGAGAGAGAGAGAGAGAGAGAGAGAGCGGGAGAGAGAGAGAGAGAGAGAGAGAGAGAGCTCAAACAAAGGCTGAGTTTGAAGGATGAAATAAAACGAAGGGAAAATGAAATACACCTCCTCTATTAGACTGCAGGGAAGGTGGACTTTAGGACAGGTTTTCTTTGTAGTCCTCTTTTAAGTTTTGGGGTAGTTTCTTTTCTCTGCCCTCTTTTTCTCTCTTTTGTTTTGGGGTAGTTTCTTTTCTCTGCCCTCCTTTTTCTCTCTTTAGTTTTGGGGTAGTTTCTTTTCTCTGCCCTCTTTTTCTCTCTTTAGTTTTGGGGTAGTTTCTTTTCTCTGCCCTCCTTTTTCTCTCTTTAGTTTTGGGGTAGTTTCTTTTATCTGCCCTCTTTTTCTCTCTTTAGTTTTGGGGCAGTTTCTTTTCTCTGCCCTCTTTTTCTCTCTCTTTAGTTTTGGGGTAGTTTCTTTTCTCTGCCCTCTTTTTCTCTCTTTTGTTTTGGGGTAGTTTCTTTTCTCTGCCCTCCTTTTTCTCTCTTTAGTTTTGGGGTAGTTTCTTTTCTCTGCCCTCTTTTTCTCTCTTTAGTTTTGGGGTAGTTTCTTTTCTCTGCCCTCCTTTTTCTCTCTTTAGTTTTGGGGTAGTTTCTTTTCTCTGCCCTCTTTTTCTCTCTTTAGTTTTGGGGCAGTTTCTTTTCTCTGCCCTCTTTTTCTCTCTCTTTAGTTTTGGGGCAGTTTCTTTTCTCTGCCCTCTTTTTCTCTCTCTTTGGTTTTGGGGCAGTTTCTTTTCTCTGCCCTCTTTTTCTCTCTCTTTAGTTTTGGGGCAGTTTCTTTTCTCTGCCCTCTTTCTCTCTCTTTAGTTTTGGGGCAGTTTCTTTTCTCTGCCCTCTTTTTCTCTCTCTTTAGTTTTGGGGTAGTTTCTTTTCTCTGCCCTCTTTTTCTCTCTCTTTAGTTTTGGGGTAGTTTCTTTTCTCTGCCCTCCTTTTTTCTCTCTTTAGTTTTGGGGTAGTTTCTTTTCTCTGCGCTCCTTTTTTCTGTCTTTAGTTTTGGGGCAGTTTCTTTTCTTTGCCCTCTTTTTCTCTCTTTAGTTTTGGGGTAGTTTCTTTTCTCTGCCCTCCTTTTTTCTCTCTTTAGTTTTGGGGCAGTTTTTTTTCTCTGCCCTCCTTTTTTCTCTCTTTAGTTTTGGGGCAGTTTCTTTTCTCTGCCCTCCTTTTTTCTGGCTTTAGTTTTGGGGCAGTTTCTTTTCTCTGCCCTCTTTTTCTCTCTTTAGTTTTGGGGCAGTTTCTTTTCTCTGCCCTCTTTTTCTCTCTTTAGTTTTGGGGTAGTTTCTTTTCTCTGCCCTCCTTTCTCTCTCTTTAGTTTTGGGGCAGTTTCTTTTCTCTGCCCTCTTCTTCTCTCTTTAGTTTTGGGGTAGTTTCTTTTCTCTGCCCTCTTCTTCTCTCTTTAGTTTTGGGGCAGTTTCTTTTCTTTGCCCTCTTTTTCTCTCTTTAGTTTTGGGGTAGTTTCTTTTCTCTGTGCTCCTTTTTTCTCTCTTTAGTTTTGGGGTAGTTTCTTTTCTCTGCCCTCCTTTTTTCTCTCTTTAGTTTTGGGGCAGTTTTTTTTCTCTGCCCTCCTTTTTTCTCTCTTTAGTTTTGGGGCAGTTTCTTTTCTCTGCCCTCCTTTTTTCTCTCTTTAGTTTTGGGGCAGTTTCTTTTCTCTGCCCTCTTCTTCTCTCTTTAGTTTTGGGGTAGTTTCTTTTCTCTGCCCTCTTCTTCTCTCTTTAGTTTTGGGGTAGTTTCTTTTATGTGTAGTTTTCTGTTTATGCAATAGTTCCACCCATTTCCTGAGGAATGTGCTGTTTCAGTGGGAAGGGAAACAGTGGGTGGGAGTCTATCCATCATTTTTTGCATCAACCAATTAAATAACTACACTTGGCCGGCATTCAATCGCATCAGCCAACCCCACATTACGAGCAGTCTGTCGTTTTTTTGCATTAGCCAGTCGAGATGCTGTCAGGTTAGTTAAACACCCAATGCTGTGAGAAGGGGAAATCTAAAATTATCACAAGCACAAAATCCTGACGCTAAACAGTTTCCATCAGGAACCGAGTGGCTATGAAATAACTTTCTGCGAACAAGCAAAGTTCCGGTTTAACATTTATTTGGAACTTAGTAACAAGTTTAATAAAAACTGGCTTTAAACTCAGATTCACACATGAGTTTTCCTTTACTGTACTCGATACACACTAATCAGGCCTAAAATTCTGACCACCTCCCTGTTTCTACACTCATTGTCCATCTTATCAGCTCCACTTACTGTATAGCTGCACTTCAGTCCATCTGCTTCTCTGAGACTTTGTTAGCCCCCTTTTATGCTGTTCCTCAGTGGTCAGGACCCCCATGGACCCTCACAGAGCAGGTACTATTTGGGTTGTGGGTCATTCTCAGCACTGCAGTAACACTGATATGGTGGTGGTGGTGGTGTGTTAGTGTGTGTTGTACTGGTCTGAGTGGATCAGACACAGCAGTGCTGCTGGAGATTTTAGACACCTCATTGTCACTGCTGGACTGAGAATAGTCCAACCACCAAAAATATCCAGCCAACAGCGTCCTGTGGCCACTGATGAAGGACTAGAGGATGACCAACACAAGCTGCAGCAGCAGATGAGCTGTCGTCTCTGACGTTACATCTACAAGGTGGAGCGACAAGATAGCAGTGTCTATTAGAGTGGACAGTGAGTGGACACAGTGGTTAAAAACAAGATATTTGACCTTGAATTGCAGTGGAGTTAAAGTAAATCGCCGCCCGAAATAGAAACATTTCAGTTGAAACAACAGGCGACTTCAAAGCTTTAAACTATCTTCCCGCTTCTGCGTGTCTGAGCAGTCACGGGTTTTCCTTCAAACCGTTGGCTAATTCATAAATGAGACGGAGGTAATTCACACTTGTGATTGGCCAATGCAATTTGAGTGCCAGATCTGTTCTATGATTGGCTGATGCGAGAAATGATTGACAGCGTCTCCGCCCATTCGTTACGCTCACTGGTTCTCCGGGCTGCGGCCACACGTTCTTGGTTTCAGCCGTTGTGGACAGTCAGGCTGCAGTTCCCGGATAGTATTGGACACTAACTCCTCTCTGCTTCGAGGTAAAAGTGATGATTTTATGAGCTGTGGGGTTTTGTGTTTTGGGGCGACGCTGGGTTGAATTTGATCGGTCGTAGACGCCTGTTTATGCTGTAAAATGGATCAATTTATTCTGGCACTAAACCTCTATTTTAGAGTCTAATCATGGTTGAACTTCAGTCTTTTTGCTCCAGTATTTTAAAGCTCGATTAAGAGTTAAATTAAGAGCTGAGGAGGAGTTTAAACCGTGGCGGAGAGATGGAGCTGAAGACCGAGCCGAGCTGAATCTCTGAGACTTCACTTTCATTTCTTTTTGGACTCTTGGACTCTTGGACTCTGTTCCAGTCCAGTCCGCGGATCCACTGGACGGTGATGAAGCTCTGCTTTAGTTTTGGGGTAGTTTCTTTTCTCTGCCCTCTTTTTCTCTCTCTTTAGTTTTGGGGTAGTTTCTTTTCTCTGCCCTCTTTCTCTCTCTCTTTAGTTTTGGGGCAGTTTCTTTTCTCTGCCCTCTTTCTCTCTCTTTAGTTTTGGGGCAGTTTCTTTTCTCTGCCCTCTTTCTCTCTCTCTTTAGTTTTGGGGCAGTTTCTTTTCTCTGCCCTTTTTCTCTCTCTTTAGTTTTGGGGCAGTTTCTTTTCTCTGCCCTCTTTCTCTCTCTTTAGTTTTGGGGCAGTTTCTTTTCTCTGCCCTCTTTTTCTCTCTTTAGTTTTGGGGTTGTTTCTTTTCTCTGCCCTCCTTTTTTCTCTCTTTAGTTTTGGGGCAGTTTCTTTTCTCTGCCCTCTTTTTCTCTCTCTTTAGTTTTGGGGCAGTTTCTTTTCTCTGCCCTCTTTTTCTCTCTCTTTAGTTTTGGGGCAGTTTCTTTTCTCTGCCCTCTTTTTCTCTCTTTAGTTTTGGGGCAGTTTCTTTTCTCTGCCCTCTTTTTCTCTCTTTAGTTTTGGGGTTGTTTCTTTTCTCTGCCCTCCTTTTTTCTCTCTTTAGTTTTGGGGCAGTTTCTTTTCTCTGCCCTCTTTTTCTCTCTCTTTAGTTTTGGGGCAGTTTCTTTTCTCTGCCCTCTTTTTCTCTCTCTTTAGTTTTGGGGCAGTTTCTTTTCTCTGCCCTCTTTTTCTCTCTCTTTAGTTTTGGGGCAGTTTCTTTTCTCTGCCCTCCTTTCTCTCTCTTTAGTTTTGGGGCAGTTTCTTTTCTCTGCCCTCTTTTTCTCTCTCTGCAGGCCGGACCCTTACAATTACACACTCTCTGAGTCTGTTTATCTTTTTTCACAGAAGCTGAATGCAGAACATGGAAATTGATGGTAAGTTATTTAATAAGTTGCTGTCTACAGTCTAAAGTTTTTGCCCCAAAAAATGTTTTGAATGCAATTAACAACGAGCCAATAATGAATGTTTAATAAAGTCAGCATTTCATGACTGAGCCTGTATATCAAACTGTAATCTTATCATTTGTTTCTGATATTTTAGGTATCGCCCCCTCAGTTGATCAGTTTGTGGACAGTATAAGAGATCAGCTTATCCAGCGTGTGTCTTTAGTAATGCCATTGGCTGATGTGCTGAAGTCAAAGGAAATGTTACAAAAGGAGGCATATGCAATTATTAAAGCAGAAAAGACCCCTCAGGACAAAATGAGAGCACTGTATGATGCCTTGGACACCGAAGGACGTGCAGCAAAAGCTGCTTTTTACGAAGCGCTGAAGGACCAGAATCCACATCTCGTTAAGGAACTGGTGAATGGTAAGATAATGAGGAATTGGGGTCAGGACTCAGCCTGCTACAGAAAACAAATGTTAAAATGATAATAATGTCAGTCCACAACTGCAAAAATCTCAGTTACTGTGTAGCAAAGCCATCTAACATTACGTCATGGAATGCCTGGTTAAAGAATGATGTGTGTAGTACAAAGTGTCGGTGATGCTGCCGTATAACTTCTGAATTGTTCGATTTCAGGAATGCTGAGGTAACTGCGGTGACACTGCAGTGCGTGAAGGAGAAAACCAGCAACGAGACACACAAACAGCTGCAGAGAGGCAATATTTCTATTTTTGTGTTAAAATAAATGCACGTCAAGAAACCAACATGTTTGAGCTTCTTTCTTGTGCGCTTTTGCCATAACTGATGTACAGTCTTTGAAAGACGCTTCCTCCAGGGCTCTTTACTATAGTAAACGGTTCTATTAATAACCCTGAACACTTCAAGAACTCTTTGCATGATTAAAAGTGTCCTTTTCATTATGAAAGGTCCTTCAGATTGATGGAGAATGTGTTGTGCGTGGTTCTATGTAGCACCTTATGTGAAGGGTTGAAGTTTTTCCAGGTGAAAAGAACGTATTTGTGCCTTTTCCTAACCGAATGTTTTAAATCAGAGCGATGCCGTGAAAAGCCTGGAGACGAGACGAGGTGTGTGGAGTCAACACAACTTAATAAAGAAAATATCATTTCAGTAGATTATGGTTCAGTTATGACTAAGATGGTACTAAGACGTACCCTCGAGGGGCAACAAGAGTGACAGTTTAGCAGCTTTATTTCTGAGAGTACATGAAGCAGAGAGCCATGATGAATCATTTCTGGGAAAGTAGTTTTGGTGAGGGGGAGGAATGACTCATTCCCCAATTTATAGAGACAGGAACTGAATTCCTTTCAGCTCCTCTGACTTAAACAGACATGCGAGATCTTCCTTTACGTAACCTTTGGCAATAGTTCCACCCATTTCCTGAGAAATCTGTCGTTTTTTTGCATTAGCCAGTCGAGATGCTGTCAGGTTAGTTAAACACCCAATGCTGTGAGAAGGGGAAACCTAAAATTATCACAAGCACAAAACCCTGACGCCAAACAGTTTCCATCAGGAACCGAGTGGCTATGAAATAACTTTCTGCGAACAAGCAAAGTTCCGGTTTAACATTTATTTGGAACTTAGTAACAAGTTTAATAAAAACTGGCTTTAAACTCAGATTCACAAATGAGTTTCTACACTCATTGTCCATCTTATCAGCTCCACTTACTGTATAGCTGCACTTTAGTCCATCTGTTTCTCTGAGACTTTGTTAGCCCCCTTTTATGCTGTTCTTCAGTGGTCAGGACCCCCATGGACCCTCACAGAGCAGGTACTATTTGGGTGGTGGGTCATTCTCAGCACTGCAGTAACACTGATATGGGTGGTGGTGGTGTGTTAGTGTATGTTGTACTGGTCCTGTGGCCACTGATGAAGGACTAGAGGATGACCAACACAAGCTGCAGCAGCAGATGAGCTGTCGTCTCTGACGTTACATCTACAAGGTAGAGCGACAAGATAGCAGTGTCTATTAGAGTGGACAGTGAGTGGACACAGTGGTTAAAAACAAGATATTTGACCTTGAATTGCAGTGGAGTTAAAGTAAATCGCCGCCCGAAATAGAAACATTTCAGTTGAAACAACAGGCGACTTCAAAGCTTTAAGCGGGAAGACGGAGGTAAAATGAGACGGAGGTAATTCACACTTGTGATTGGCCAATGCAATTTGAGTGCCAGATCTGTTCTATGATTGGCTGATGCGAGAAATGATTGACAGCGTCTCCGACCATTCGTTACGCTCACTGGTTCTCCGGGCTGCGGCCACACGTTCTTGGTTTCAGCCGTTGTGGACAGTCAGGCTGCAGTTCCCGGATAGTATTGGACACTAACTCCTCTCTGCTTCGAGGTAAAAGTGATGATTTTATGAGCTGTGGGGTTTTATGTTTTGGGGCGACGCTGGGTTGAATTTGATCGGTCGTAGACGCCTGTTTATGCTGTAAAATGGATCAATTTATTCTGGCACTAAACCTCTATTTTAGAGTCTAATCATGGTTGAACTTCAGTCTTTTTGCTCCAGTATTTTAAAGCTCGATTAAGAGTTAAATTAAGAGCTGAGGAGGAGTTTAAACCGTGGCGGAGAGATGGAGCTGAAGACCGAGCCGAGCTGAATCTCTGAGACTTCACTTTCATTTCTTTTTCCCGGACTCTGTTCCAGTCCAGTCCGCGGATCCACTGGACGGTGATGAAGCTCTGCTGCGCTCCGCTTGCCTGCTCAGACATCTGGTAGTTGAGCTCGTTATTTTGTAAAAGGAGAATAAAACGACGAACTGTTGGCGAAAGTGACCCCAGTAGCTGATTTTATAGGTAAGCTGCTTTAGTGCTTCCCTGTTGAGTCCATAAGAGGGCAAATGCGACCACCGTGTGGACATCAGCTCGAGTTGGTTTGCTGAACCGACTCTTTCAAACGATCTGATTCAATAGATTCAGGTTCCTTCTGCCGCTGTGACTGGTTAAAGTGTAATTCCGCTGATTTTACAGAATACCTGCTTAATTCAGTGGTTGACAGAGTGATTCAGGGCTTTCAGTGTGAAATGGTCCACTCTAGAGAAACAGAGAAATTAAACTGTCAGAATTATTTACAGTGGTAGTGATAGGAACCAGACGTCCAGAGAGTTTAATGCCTCTGTACTCACTGTCTTACAGAAAGCTACTACACCAAATATTCACGAGCTTGTTGCCTCGTACCCGAGACACTGTTTTATGATCGTTTTAAGGTGAGGTTTTTAAAATGCATTAATGGAATGAAGGTACTCTGATGATTGCTTTTTCTTTTTTCTTCAGATTTAGCACTTCTTCCACTTCAAGCTTTCCGCAGTTTCACTGATCATTTTGTACAGTAAATAAAATGGCTATTTTTCATAACATCTTGACCTGATTCCTGTCAGCACCACTGTAAAGATAATCTCCATTTCATTCTGCTTACATCTGAACAGACTGAATAGAATTATGAAGTAAAAAGTGAAAATCTGTGCAGCCTGTAGCATTTCACAAGCAGATTTATGTTATGAAAAATCTTTTAAATTGCATGCTGTCTGAGTTTGTTTCTCTTTTTTTTTGCAGAAACTGAACACAAAAGATGGATATTGATTGTAAGTAAACTATTCATAAGTAGATTACGCACAACCTTAGACTAACTAGACTGACACACTGTGTGTTTACATGCACTTAATATCTGATAACTGCAGAAAATCAGATTTTGTCGGTAGTCTGATCGACATGTTTACATGCACTTGAGTAAGCAGATAATGGGGAAACTCCATGAGACAGACAGAGATCAGATTTCTGCTTTGCAACCAGCCAATAAACTCACAGATGTAAACGTGACCAACATAATGTAAAACTCAAACTTCATGCCGCATCCATCCATCCATCCATCCATCCATCCATCCATCCATCCATTTTCTAAGCCAGTGGTCATCGGGCGGAAGGCAAGATACACCCTGGACAGGTCGCCAGTCCATTGACAGACAGACACAGACAGTGACTCACACACTCACACCCAGGGGCAATGTGGGGTGTCCAATTGGCCTGACTGCATGTCTGTGGACTGTGGGAGGAAACCGGTGTTGAGCCTAGAACGCGGAGTCTGCTGTTTACATGATTATTGGGATAATCGGACAGGTGCAGAAATCCGACTCGGTTTTTTAAGTGCATGTAAATGCGGTGTCTGTTTGGAATGTAATCAACAAAGAGACAAAGAATGGAAATATTTAATGGCTAATGATAAATTGTCTAATAAACAATAACCAATTGTTCAATTGATGTATATAGAATGAAATACTAATTACTGGTTAACTGTCTTGTGGTGAGCCTCTATATTAAACTCTTCTAATCTTCTAAACTCTTATAAACTGTGACTGATCTTTATGATATCATCTCCTCAGGTTCTCTTGTGGACCGTGAAAGAGCGGAGCTTATCCAGCGTGTTTCTTTAGTAATGCCGGTGGCTGATGTGCTGAAGTCAAAGGGAATGTTAAGTAATGAGGCATTTTCGGAGATTGCTGCAGAAAAGACCCCCCAGGCACAGATGAGAGCGCTTTACAGGCATTTGGATTGTGGAGGACATGCAGCAAAAACTACTTTTTACCATGCACTGAAGGACCAGAATCGTTTCCTTATTGAAGACTTGGAGAGAACATTCAAAAATGGAGGTTAGATTTAGTAGGTTAGATTTAGTATAACAATAATTCGATTATGTGGTGCTGTCCTTACACTTCTGATTCTAATTTTTATCTCCAACATTACTTACAGAGACATCACATAACAGACAGGAACCTAGCGAAATAAGTGTGGAGGTGGAGGAACCCCAGAACCTTGAAACAATATGGCATAAATCCAGCGAGAAATGGCAGAGAGATTTAACGGATCTCCTTAAGGATTCTGATCGGCAGAGCGTCGGAAATGGGAAACTCTTCCTGTGCACAAAGACCAACAAATACAAAATAGGAGCAGGAGCTGATGGTACCATAGTTTACCTTGGAATAAAAGCAGATGGTACTGAGGTAGCCATCAAACGAATGGTCAAGGCCAACAATGAACAACTGAAAAATGAGATATCACATCTCCGTCTCCTTGAGAGCAAATACATAGTCAGATATGTGGATTTTGTTGAAGGTGAAGATTTTAATTACCTTGCTCTCCAGCTTTGTGAATACGATTTGGAAAAATACAGGAAAGAAAAACTTCATGAAAAAGGAGAAGAGGACAAAATGAAGGTTTTAAAGAAATTGGCAAGGGAAGTGCTTCTTGGGTTACAGGTTGTCCACGACGCTGGTATGATTCACCGAGATATAAAACCCAATAATGTTCTGATAGGTATTACTTATATTTTCTTTATTTTCACATGCCTGAGATAGTATTACAGACCGTATGTAAACCTAATTAACCTTCAAACTGTTCGACAGATGTGGAAGGTAAAGCGAGGCTGGCTGACTTTGGCATAAGCCGCATACTAGACGGAGGTGAAAGCACCAGGTGCACCTCAAGAGTGGGTACTGAAGGCTGGGAGGCAGCAGAGATACTGGAGAATGAGGAAGAAAAAAAATGCGCCTATAACAAGAAAACTGACATACAGGTTTGCACCTGTCATTACATTACAGCTTTATGTAATCTAAACACATATTAAACTGCAAGACAACACATTCAGTTCCCCACTCTCATAACTTTGTTACTGGCATGTTAATTTCATAGTAGTTACTAGGGCTGCGTTATGGTGATAAATTAAGTCACAATAAGGTTAATGAGTGTATCATGGACATCGTCAGCAGCTTAATTTGAAAGATAGCATAATTAATTTCAAAGAGAGCATAATTAATGCTTGTTTAAGTAGATTTATTGGAGCAGAGTTACTGGAGAGAGAAATGTTTACCATTAAAATGATGGTATTTCTTGTAGAAATGCAATCTGATCATTTAAGCTGACGTAAAAAAACAGGATATAACTTTTTATTCAAATACAAATATACACCCACATTGAAGCATGAAGAGCTTGTTGAATGAAATGGGAATACAGCTTCATTCCATTCTTTGTTCAGTAACAGTGATAGGTGATGCCTGTTTGTGTTTGCAGGTGGCTGGAATGTTACTGCATTACATTCTCTCGGATGGGTTTCATCCCTTTGGCAAACATATTTTTCGAATGGCAAATATTGCAAATGGGAAATACTCACTTCATGAGAAGATTGAAAAGGATGTGGAAGCCAAAGACCTGATTGAGGGGATGCTTCCAAAAGATCCAGAAAAGAGACTGAAGATTGAAGAGGCCGTAGATCATCCTTATTTCTGGGATGATCACAGGTGGGAGCAAAGGAAAAGCTTTCAAATGACTTTCAATGCATCCTGGGCTGCTGGACTGTCAGCCCGACTCTGTGCTCTGCTTTCAATCCTGATCTTCAGTTTCCTCTGCAAGACTCTCTCTGTCTCTGATATTTGACTTTCATACTCTCCTTTCTGCTTTTCTGTCTGGGAGCAGAGGCTTGAATCAGCCGAAGGTGAGATTTTCCTCAATGCATATGTTAGACCTCAGGACGCATAATCACCTCATCATTCCCCTCTATAGAGATCAGCTGCTACTACATTTGTCATTGCTTCTATTTATATTTCATTTTTACAAACCCTCTTCCAAGAAAGTTGGGACAGGGACAACTGGGAAGTTTGTGGTATGATCCAAAACACCTGTTTCCACATTTCACAGGTAAACAGATGAAGAGGTAACAGGTGATTGAGTACAAAAGGAGCTTTCACAAAAAGCTCAGTCAGAACTTTGCAAAAAAACTGTATGAGTGAAAATTCCGACAGTTCCAAAAACATTTCTCAAAAAATAATTGCAACATCTACCGTCCATAAAATTGTTAAAAGATTCAGGGAATTCGAAGATATTTAGGTGCATAAACCACAAGGACATGACCTTCAGTCCCTCAGATGGCACTGCATTAAAAACTGACATGCTTCTATAATGAGTATGACCACATGAGCTCAAGTATACTTCAGAAAACACTTGTCAGTAAACATGTCCAGAAACATAAATGGAAAGTGGAAGCCATTTATTAACATCGTCAGAAACGCTGCCAACTTCTCTGGGCTAAAGCTCATTTGAGATAGACTGCATAGTGGAAGTTGCTGTGGTCTGATAAGATTTTCTTTCAGGTTGAACCATTAAATAACAATTTTCAGTTGAGCAGGTCAGAAAGAACTTGCAAGTCATTATTATCTGTTTTTATTTACATCTTTGGAATTGGGTTTGTACTTTTATCTCCTTTTTTGAGTTAGCAGGTGTGAATGCATGTTTAGAGAAATATCTACAAGTGTTTCTTCACGCACTTGCATGTATTAAAGGAGCATTCTGCATAATGTCCCGATGATATGTACATCAGTGGTTGTAGACATATCGTAGTGAAAATCATAGAGTGGTTATAGCATTGCATAAAGTGATAACTTACAGTTGTTTTCCCTTAGGAGAAATGCATTTTTGAGGGACGTTGGAGATGTGGAAGCTGTTCAGAGATTCAGAAATGTAGATAAAAGCATCGCGGAGGTTGTGGCTACATATACTACCTTTTCTGGATGGAAATCTAAGGTGAGTTAAGAATCTCCATTTAAAATATTAAGAAATTACATGTATGATGTGTATGCAAAGCTGATATCCAAGTGGACCTTTTGTTTTGTGTTATTTTCCTGATATGCCTTTCAGATAAGATTAATAACATTCATTTCAAATGAAACTATACATTAGGCTGCGTGATGAATTGAATTTCTATCATCATTGTGATATTAGATTCTATGATAAACACATCATTAAAGGCTGTGATAGCAAAACAGGTCAAATGACACACACACACTGCTAGAGTGATGCAGTTTCCTCAGCAGGAGTGTAGTTAGAACACATGGAATGAGGCTTAATAGCCAGTTATAAAACATGTACATGCAAATGCTCTATCCTGAACTGCTAGCGTGTAAACATACTTTAAACTCGATGAGTATTCTCACATCCAGAGTTATATATAAAATAGATGGAACATTAATGGCTGCTGTAACAACAAATCTGCATCACCATAAAGAGCTTTCTTAGGAATTAAATATACATTTAGTTTTGTAGGCTTATATAGAAATAGCTTTTTAAGACTGTGAGCTGGTTTTCTACTGGCCTGACAATGCAGTTGTGATATAAGTAGCTTAGTTTAGTCGTTTGTATTTCTTTTTTTTTTCCACTTTGTGCAATAGTGAAATTTGCTTTTGTAATTTTGCATTGTTTGCTATTTGCTTTAATTACAGAGTGAAAAAATTGCCTATACTTGTAGCATCTGCAGTCAGAAGCACTGTTGTACTGATAGAATCAACATTGTGTTTACATCTATATCATGCTGCTGTACTGTTAGCAGTAGCATAATAACTTGAATAATCCAGTATTTACTTGTTATATTTGGGAGTTTAGTTTTTTATTAAACCTTTGGACTCCAACAGAATTATATAGCACACTTCTAAATTCCTGACAATTTACAGAGTTAGTGGCTAGTTCTATTTAGTGGACTTAATAATAAACAAGTCAAAATCTTGTCATACCCAGGCAACATTAGCTAAAAGCTGAGAACAGCCACACGTTCCCCCATGATTTTGTGGTGAGGCCTCTTCTTTGGAAAGACTGAAGCAAGATAAGCTATTTAATATGTCAAATCTCAACGTAACATATTTAGAGATGAACAAGTTTCTGTTCACCTATTTCACTTGCGATGGATTTGTATTTGGATCAGTAAGTTAGCAATTGAATATGACCTTTCAGTAAGTCAGCTAAACTGACTTAAAGCACTTCACTAGATAAATATTTTAAAAGATTTATATCTTGAAGTTGCTTCTGTTCTTGATGGTTAATTGTGAAATGTAAATTGTTTTTAAGAATGATATTAAGAGCAGTTTGAGTAGTTGTTCTGCAAGTATTCAAAGCCTATGAAATGCTATTTGGGCCACTCCTATCTCTGAGTGAGCTGGCAAAGAATACTCAGTTTCCCTAACTAGCTGACTGTCCTCATGAGATCTGTCTTGAGTCAAGCTGTCCCATGTTTTCATATCACTAGAGAAACACTACGAGTTGCGGTTTATAGGCAGAGGCTTATTTTACTAAGAGGTGAGACTGCATCCATGTCCCTCATGGCCACAAGGTGAATAGTTAGATCCCATTGTTTTGAAGTGAGTAAAATTAAGAACCACTTATTTTCTGCAATTACAAAAACCTTTTTTGTGCTTTATTGAAAGATACTATGATTTTATGTGTGTACAGCTGACCAAAGCTGTGTTTGCTAGTCATGTACTGGCTAGCGTTTTTGAGTTTTGCTCAAAATGAACTAAAAATGTTGGTAATGAAATGATCACAACCAACCTGATAAAGTTTTGGTAGTATTATAATTGTTATGGAAATGAAAATAGAATTTTCTGTCATTCATCTTAATAAACATAATTAAGACATGGGGTCATTAAAAAAAAAGTCCAAAAAAGTTCAAGTTCAACATTAATTCATTCATTATTACTATCATCTTCTCAAACTGCTTGAACCAACCAGGGTTGTGGTAGCAATAGTGAAAGAAGAAATTACCAGAAGAACCAGTCCCTGTCAACTTCCTCCAGCTCATTCTAGGGGATCCCGAGCCCCTCGAACTTGGAGATTACAATCCCTCCAGTGGGTCCCAGTCAACCGTGCCTAACAAACCTCCTATGAGAGGAGGCCAGGGGGCATCCTGATCAGATACCTGAACCACCTCAACAGGCTTCTCTCAAAGTGGAGGAGTAGCAGTTCTACTTTGAGCTTGTGGATAACTGAGATCCTCACCCTATCAATTAAAGTGTAGCCCACCACCCTGCCAACTACTTCAGTAGAATGATCCATATATGAAAAACTGAAGGAAAAATGTACATAAGTGTGGTGATGTTTCATGTCACATTACATCTCTGATGGGCATCTTTTGGGACAGATACAAACGTATGTTGAAGTTCAGTACATGTACTGTAACAATGTAATACTCGTTTACAGATTTCTGAAGTTCCCCAGATAAAACCTCCTGACAAAAACCTTCCAGATGATTTACTTGGCCTGCTACGTCATCTGCGTAACTTACTGGTGCACAAGTAAGTCTAACATCTTCGGAATGACTGTCTTTTCTTTTCTTTAAATGAATCATTAATACAATTATTATTGTTAATAAACAATTGATTGATAACTGTAACAATGTAACATGTTTCTGTTACTTTATTCCACAGCAAAAAAGCTTTTGACGACAACAACATGTTTAAAGATCTGTTCCCGGACTTCTTCATCAGTGCACACAAGCTGGCGAAGACGATGGGTTGGATTGCTTGAGGGCCCCTCATGAGAAGATGCACTGATGAAATGCAATTATAATTCTGCAGCTTCTGTTTTATATTCCAGATTTTTTTATATTTTAGCATATATGGCAACTATTGCATATGTCCCATAATCAGGGAGCTTCACATTCAAATCATTTTACAGTTACATAACTGTAAATGGATTATTCATTGAGTGGTACAGTATAGAAAGCAGGGTTCAAAGGGACAAAGAAACCTCACGATAAGTTAAGCAGACGCCACTGTACTCAGCGTCCTAGATACTGAGGGCCCAATCCCATTTCTTATTTTTTCCCCTACCCCTTGTAGTGGATGAAATCTTCCCCGTATGAAATGAGACAACCTTTCAAGAACCGGATACGAAGGAGACTGAAAAGCATCGGCGCTCGCGATTCAATCACAACTTCAGTTTTACACACTAATCAATCAAACGAGTCACTGAATAAAAAAAAGAGCACAAACAAAAAAACTACATCACTTCATTAACAGCTGCTAGCGCTGGTCTGTAGGCGACCCTGCCGGCCTGCAGTGACAGCAGAGGAGGGGAAAGTTCAGCTCCTCACTGCTTAAATACATTTAGGGCATCATACGCCTTCAAAGAGGGGGGCAATTATTTATTATCACCATCAAGAATTTTTATGTGATATGAAGCTGAACTTAACTTTTTAATTGCCAGCTTCATGATCCATTTCCCGTTCCATCTCAAATGGTGCATCAACCTCGGGTACCAGAACGTAACTTCTGCACCATTTAAGGTGGAACGATACATTTCGCCGAGACATCAGAGTATTACTAGTGATTTTTATGCGTGTTATGAAGGAAATGACCATAAAACACTATTACAGTGGTTCTTACAATACAACGGCTTTTTAACAGAGAGATACTGACGTTTATGTGTCTCTTTGGTTGCTTGTGCAGCCATCATGCTGATGATTCGCAGGGCATTCTGGGAATTTTCTCGTAATTATTCCGTTTGAAGGGCCAAATAGCCCTAACACTTCACCTTACCCCTCTATCTCAACAACAATCGGGACAACCCCACCCCTAGACGTGAGCGCGCAGAACGGAGGGGTAGGGCTAAGTGTTAGGGGCAAGGGGTGAAATGGGATTGGGCCAAAGTTTTAAAGGATCTTAGGCATTTCTTTGGGCGTGGTTATACAGTACATTCCTCATAAATTTGCTACTTTTTTACTGTTGACATGATTTTGATACTTCTGTATTACTGGGGGTCAGTTCAGTCTGGGGGTCCGTTCAAAATCAGGGGTTTATATGTGTTATTGATCCATTTATGTGTTTTTTTTTTTGTTGTTGTTGATATTTGAGAATAGCCGCATTTTTCTTTTTCGTATCGCATGACAATCAGTGTCGGAATTTCTTTTAAAATCTTTCTTCTTATTTGAATTGTGTTTGGTTTTTTATTTGCTTTTCTCAACACCAGAGAAGTAATATTAACCGAGGCACTCTGTGTGGAGTCTACACCCTCCATACCAGCGCACTCCCTACTTTGTTTACAGAGGACCTTGTGTCTTGTACTGGGATGTGCTTTTGTTTGGTCAGTCTTTTGAAAAAAAAACACACATAGGAGTTGCTGGAACATTTGTACCATCTGGGGTTTCAAACAGGTAAGAGGGGCGGGTCTGAACATTCACACCATATAGGAGTCTACTCTGTCTAGCTACCTCGGAGGGTGGGCACCGTTCCTTGTACTTTTGATAACTGGCCAGGGAAGAGCTCAGTACTAATTGATTCAGAGCAGGCAGGCATGTTTGTGTTTTGTTTGTTTATTTTGATGGTGCTGTCCACATTCTTCCAGACTGGGACTAGATATTATAATTTTATGGTTGCATTTTTAATTAAAAAACACTTCTGAAACTGTCTTTGCTTGTTCTTCTTTCCTTTTACCCTTCCTTCCCCAGTTCAACATATTGATGCCACACATTACTGATACCACTGCATGTGGCAGGGCCATAACAATATCCATCTAAACTGGCACTTAATTAGTGTGGATACTTAGTACCAATGTTTTAATGACTTTTCTTACATCTTGCTGCGGCAGATGAAACTTGTGACACTTGTTTAAGAGACCCTTATTAGTCCCACAAGTGAAACACCACATTCACACACTAGTGAGCACACACACACTAGAGGGCAGTGAGCACACTTGCCCGGAGCGGTAGGCAGCCCAATCCGCAGCGCCTGGGGAGCAGTTGGGGGTTAGGTGTCTTGCTCAAGGTCACCTCAGTCATATGCTGTCGGCTCTGGGGATCGAACCTCCAGCCCACGACTGCCCCCATAAAGTTGTAGCTGAACTGATTACTATGTTGCATTAAATCGATTGTGAGTTTATTGTCAAATGGAATCTCATAATTCCAACCATAGCGAGAGTTCTTTGAATTAAAAGGTAGCATCTGCGTTTGGTTTTGTAAGGGTTCAGCCTGCACCGCCTGCTGCCAGCAGAGCTCGACGCACCTGGAACCTTCTTTATTTAAGGTGCTGTCAAACGCCAATGTTTGTCACAGCTTTGTAGAGGGGCGGTATGGTACTTGGTGTCAGAAAAGAAAGGAAAGGAAATTGCCTCAAAAAACAAAAAGAGAGTAATTACCTCCAAATACATCACAAAAGACAAAGAAAAGACTTCCCAGCCATGCACAAGTGTTTGCTCCGGAAGAGCAAACCTGTTGCACCCATAGCTGACCTTCCTCGTGCAATCGCAGAGGAAGTGCCCCGTTTTTTGTTTGCCTTTCCTTTCCCCTTTCGCTAAACTCAGCCTTTGTATGAGCACGCCGTGCTTAGCGTCACCTTAGTCACCTTAAGTTTGACTTCAGTTCTGCACTTGGGTCCCGCCGTCCCGTAACAGGTTTATCCTGGAAAGGTGGCTTTTTTAGAATTTTTGAGAATTATAAAGTGTAGTAATAATTGTGGGCTTAAGATTCATTATGCTAACATGCAATGTACATGTTTTCATGAACAAATTCCCATATTAACATTTATACTGACACTGTAATAAGTATATTTCACTCGTTTTGGCCCCGACGGCTCCACATAATGGCAACGCTCAAGTTGGGAGTGCTCTGTGGAGACATCGTGAACTGTCCACGCCTTTTACGTCGTTTACTCATCAGTTTCGTTAGTTTGTATCGGCCTGTATTTCTCCGGTTCAGCCGTTTTCTACAGCTCCAGTCCAGTTTCTGCCTCCTGTGAAGATTAACTCCTTTGTTTTAAGGTAAAACTAATGATTTAAGCGCCACGCTGCGATATTACCACGTTCAGGTTCAGACAGCTTTACTCTGAGATGTTAGCCGGCAGTACTACAGGCCTGCTTATGGTCAGTACTAGACCTGTACGACGGAGGTAAAAACTAATAATTCGAGTGAACGTTTTGCAGTTGGTTCGCACGTTCTCTCTTAAATAATTTTCCCTCGTTTTCTTTTAAACGTGCGCACGTTTTCTTTACTTCGCGGGTACGTTTTTGTTTATTCGCGATCACGATTTTCCAGTTCGTTCTCTCGTTTTTTAAATCGTTGTCATGTTTTATTTTTAACTGAATACACGTTGTTTGTGTTTTGGTAACAGCTCCCTGAGACTGTCTGCCGGGTTTTGCCGTGTTAGAGTGATGAGATGCTCATCAGGTCTGACTCTGACTCTGATTTGGGGGGTTATGAGGAAACTGCAGCCCCTCCACAGCAAACGGACCAGAGTTTCTGCTCCCGGTCAAACGGCGGTGTTAGGGACCGTCACACAATTACAGGAAGCAATGATCAGCGTTTCAACGTCCCCACATTAACATATCTACATCTGCTCCACAGTTCAGTTAAACTCTCACCGTTTGACCTCGTCCCACATGAATGCCTCTGTGTCTGTTTAATATGAGGTTGTGAAACGTCCACGCGGATCATTTCTTCCTGCACTGCGTCTGTATCTCTTAAATATGATCATTAGAAAGTGCGGTTTAGTGAAGATTGTGGTTGTAGTTTATCGTCTTCCTTCATTTCACCACCAAACTGCAGCTGCACTGATGAATCTGAGGGCCGTTTGCTGTGGAGGGGCTGCAGTTTCCTCATAACCCCCCAAAACAGAGTCAGACCTGATCAGCATCTCCATCTTTTCATCACTCTAACACGTCAAAACCCGTCAGACAGTGTCAGGGAGCTGTTACCAAAACACAAACAATGTGCATTCAGCTACTATAAAACACGACCACTGTTAAAAGAAAACGAGAGAACGAGTTGGAAAACAAAAACGTACCCACGAAGTAAAGAAAACATAGAACTTAGAAATGTAAAACGTAGAATTTAGAAGAAAACGAGGGAACCATTTAAGAAATCATGACCACGAAGAAAAGAAAACGTGCGTGCGAACTGGAAAGCGTTCACTCAAATTAATATTTTTAACCTCTGTCCCCTCCGGGGCTCCGTAGCAGAAATCCCATTTTGAGATTTTCTGCTACTGTTACCATTTTTACCAGAGGTGGACGATGTACGCAAACCATGTACCTGAGTTAAAGTAGAGACACCCGAGGTAAAATATTCCTCCAGTAAAAGTAGAAGTTCCTCCCTCTAGACCTCAACTTGAGTAAAAGTACTAAAGTATTTGGCTTCAAATGTACTTAAGTATAAAGTAAAAGTACTAAAAGAGTAATTCTGGCTCTGATGTCCTGTTGTCATTTTTATAACCAGACTGGCTTCATGAACTCATTTCAGGTGAAAGTCCTCCAGCGTCTCTCTTGGTAAACCAGTCTTTTAATAGAACGTCATTAATTAGTGACGCTGACGTCTATTAAAATGATCAGAAGCACAAAACACTGAAGGTAAACAGTTTCCATCAGGGAGAACCGAGTGGCTCTGAAATCACTTTTTACACACAAGCACAGTTTCAGTTTCAGATTTATTTACAACTTAGTTCCAAGTTTAAGTTGAATAAAAACTGGCTTTAAACTCAGGATCACAGATGAGCTCCTTTACTATGTTGATCTGTAGGTCTGACGTACTTGATTTCATTAACAAAACTAAGAATACCTCTGTAACTCCACATAATTAGAAAATAGATTTTAGTTTCTTATTTATAAGGTGTCCCATTTTTTTGACTAAGTCATATCTACACTTTATCATGTAAGTAATCAAGTGAATGGCATGTGATTGGTCTCTGTAGCTCAGTGTTCCTCAGCCCTGGTCCTGGAGGCCCACTGCTCTGCATATTGTAGAGCCTAACACACCCAACTTTAACACGGTAATGGCTGTTAATGCACTGATTCGTTGGATCAGGTGTGATGGGATCAGGAAAGACACTAAAAGTGAGGTCGGTGGGCCTCCAGGACCAGAGAGAGAAACACTGCTGTAGCTGTGACCGAAGCTCATTATAAGCTGGGTATAGTTAGAAAAGTGTTTATTTCAATTTTCCTGCTTTACTGTAGAAAGAAAGAGAATAATTAGAGATGATGAAAAACTGTTTTCTTGGTTTTACAGTATCAGTAACAATATTAAAACCGGCCGACACAGATATAATATTACTTCTTTAAAAACTACCAAACTTTAAAATGAGCTATCTACTCAAACACTACCATACAAGAAGAACTACACTGCTGACTACATCACATCAGCATCAGTGTTTTCTGTTTTAGATCAGATTTGTAAAAGGATTTGATCAGATCACATTTTTTTCCTCTATTATTCGTTCCAACATTATCTGCCGATATACGAGATGGCACTGAATCGGCAGTACTGGATCAGTGCCAAATACTCCGGCTACGTGCATCAGCTACACTGTGTCTCAAGTACTGAGTGCAAATGCAAATAGATTTCCCTGAAATTACGCAACAAGATTATTACTCATATGCAAGTCTCAGCTGCTCGAGTCCTCTCTTCTTCCTTTAGTTAGCAGCTGAATTCATTTCTGAGCATTAAGCCAGGCTTCAAAATTCCTTTTACACTTAGTTAAATGTCACGTTATTAAAATGACTGCATAATAAAAAGTATAAGATGTAAATAAAGTCATTCAGCTTGGTTTGATGTGAAATGCTCCGTTCAAGAGAAACTATCAGAATGTTTCACACTAAATTCCCTGAAAGAAAAATACTGAAATAATGTCTGAGATGTTGTTTTATTATAGATTTGAGATAAACAACATCTTCAGTAAACATCTCATGTTTGTTTATGCATGTGTTAAAATGCACTGAGAAAAAAAAACAATGTTAACTTACAAAAAAGCGAATTGTAAAATTCTCACTTAAAGTGCAATAGCCTGTTCTTCCTGTGCTGAGGGGCCTTTATTTGATTTACATTTTCAGGAGGTTTCTGTTCGTCACGTTTTTGCACTGGCAGTGGACTCTCCTCATTCTTTGCCCCTGTCCTTGTGGTCCTCAGTTTAGACAAACTAAGATCATCATAAATTGTCATTTTTAATTGACATCCTTTGCTGTCGATGACTGCCTTACGTCTGGAATCTATAGACATCACTAGATGCTGGGTTTATTCCCCGGTGATGCTCTGCCAGGCCTTTACTGCAGCCACCTTCAGTTCCTGCTTGTCCTTGGAGCATTTGGCTGTCGGTTTTGACGTCAGTTAATGAGATACATGCTTGATTCCATAGAGGTCAGGTGATTGAATTAACTTTGCAAAACGCTCCGCTTCTCTGCCTTAAAAAGTCTTGGGTTGACTTCCCAGTATGCTTTGGGTCATTGTCCATCACTGCTATGAGGTGCGGTCCACTGAGCCTTAAAGCATTTGGCTCAATCTGGGTAGATATACACTTTAGATTTCATCCTGCTGCTGTTATGAAGTGAGTAAAAGGGAAGCGGTTCCATTGGCAGCCATACAGGCACATGCCGTGACACTACCTCCACCATGCTTGACAGATGATGTCATATGCAGGGCAGGCATAAAAATAAATGCTTTTTTAGGACATTTTAAATTGTTTAAATTAATTTTTTTTTTTTGCAGAAGCTGAGGACAAAAGATGGAGACAGATTGTGAGTAAGCTCTTCATAAGCAGACTATAAACCTAGAATAACTGTGAATAACACTATTGTGAATGCAATTAACAAAGTCATAAAAATGGCCATATTTACTGACATGTTAACATTTGATGACCGTCTTTTTGTGAGCCTGTAAAACGACCCCTAATCTTATCCTCTTTTTCTGATATTTCTGATATCATCTGTGCAGATTCTTTTTTTGTGGACAGTAATAGAGCGGCGCTTGTCCAGCGTGTTTCTTTAGTGTTGCCGTTGGCTGATGAGTTGCTGTCAAAGCGTATCTTATATAATGAAGCATATTCGCGGATTCAAACACAAAAGACCCCCCAGGACAAAATGAGAATGCTTTTCAGCTTTGTGGAATCTGGAGGACGTGCAGCAAAAACTGCCTTTTACCTGGCACTGAAGAGACAGCAGCCATATCTCATGGAAGAACTGGAGAACCAAAACACGAGTTCCAATGTTACCTTAATGCCACAAAGAGATATAAGCACTGTTCCAGGTTAGGTTTCTTAAAAATTAGAGATAAATTTTAGTCAGATTACAAAATGCATATTTTTTATGATGTGTAATATTGCCCTAACTCTTTGGTCTCTTTTTTTAGCCTCAGTAAACATCTCACAGAAACCGGTTAAAAGACAACGTCCTTATCTCAGCGCTAGGGAAGAAGAAGCAAATGTGGACGTTAAGAAAACTCTGGAAAAAAACCTTAAACAAAGATGGCTGACACAGAAAGCTAGCGAGAAATGGCAGCAGAAATTAAACCTTCTCCTTGATGATCCTAAACTGCAGAGTGTAGGGAAGGGGAAGCTTTTCCTGTCCATGGACGAGAAGTTCAATATAGGACATGGAGCTAACGGTACCAAAGTATATATTGGAATAAAAGCGGATGGCACTGAAGTAGCCATTAAACGAATGATTAAGGCCAACACAGAAGAACTAAAGAATGAGATGTCACTTTTACAAGATCTTGAGAGCAGCTACATCGTCAGATATGTGGATTTTGAAGAGGATAGAAACTTTAATTACCTCGCTCTCCAGCTCTGTGAAAGTAATTTGGATGTATACATGAATGAGCTTCGAGAACAGAATAAAGGACAGAGGACAGAAGAGGACAGAATAAAGACTTTGAAGAAACTGGCAAGGGATGTGCTCCTTGGGTTAGAAGTTCTCCATGAGGCTAAGGTGCTCCACCGAGATATAAAACCCAGAAATGTTCTCATAGGTATTACATTTATATTTTCTTAATTAAAGCTGCACTGTGTGATTTTTTTTTCCTTAAAATTGAAAGAGTCAGATGAAAAAAACAATTCTCCGCCATGCGCTGCTATGAGTTGCACTGTAAAGCCTGAAAATGAATTTAAGTCAGAGGCGTCAGGCACACACAAAGAAGCTCCGGCTCAGTGTTTAGGTCTCAAATAGAAATGAGTTGTATACTAATGAAGATATAAATGACTAGACTAGATAATTCACTTACATCCTCAGAAGACATGTCCTTCACTACATTCTGGCTGTTCTCTTTGAATTCAGCCTGTTCACAATCATCAGAGTCGTCCGATTTGGGAAAATGTTCTTATGCATGTTGCATGCAATTACACATTTCCACCAGGGAGGTCTCCAAATCCCCAAAACTTACAAAGTGCAGCTTTAAAGAGATTCTTGTATGTTCAAATACTACAGTCATGTTTATGTAGTACAGGTCTGAGTGCTGTGACTATTACCTCATTCTTAGCTCAATTAGAGTGACCCAATCATATGTGGGCAGCACTATGTACAGGTGGGAAAGGAATCCATTGTGTCTCGGAGACAGAATGTGATTCAGTCACACAATTGAAGACACGTATGACCACGCAACATTTGCAGTGTAAACTTAACAAATACTTGAAAGTATCAAAGGACCACCATAATCTGCTGCATCATCACAGCAGAGGGGAAAGCAGATGCATGAGCTTTATTTTTCTGTTATTTTTCTCTTCTCCCATTTTTTACAAGTGAGTGCATGAGCAATCTATATAACCCAGATTTTTGTAATAGTCCAGGCAAGGACTCATGGGACATTTTTTTTGTCCGACAACATATGCAGCAGGAGCCTGACGTAGTAAATGTGGGTGGGACCCTTCATCCAATCACAAAATCTGGCCATTTGGTCACTGGAGACGAATTCCAGACACGCGTAAATGCCAGGTGTAAACAGCCATGCTTTTGCTGTCCACTTATGGTCAGATCAGATGTTAAAAGCAATTGTAAAAAGAGCATGTGACATCAGTGTAGACAGTATAACCTTCATAATTAACCTTCAAAACATTTGACAGATGTGAAAGGAAATGCGAGGCTGGCGGACTTTGGCATAAGCCGCAGACTAAACAGAGGTGAAAGCACCAAGCACACTGCAAGAGCTGGTACTCAAGGATGGGAAGCAGCAGAGATTCTGGAAAACGAGGATGAAGAGAAGTGCAGATATAAAAGAAGCTCGGATATACAGGTTTGTCCCTGTTAATGTATTACAGCCATGAATCCAACACATACATGGATTCAGTAACATATTCTGTTACAACACAAAAAAGACTGCCACCTCTCTTGTGAACTAAGCAAAAGTATTTTTTAGTCCAACTAGATGTAAATGTCAGGAGTGGACAGATTTTCACTGGCCACTAGAATAAACAAATATGCTTAGTATATCATGATGTATAGATGATAAACACGTTTCTGTTAATCCAGTCAGCTGTTTTGGAGAAAAAAGGACATGTATATCAAAAACATTAATAAGAACATTGTTCCCCCTGCTAAACATTACCTGATGTTATGCCATTAAGTATTTTAGCTACTGCAATAATAGCCTTTCAGTGTAACCCCAGCTTACTCAACATCATATTTTATTTAACACCTTATACAGCAATATTACTAAACTTTAGCCAATGGAAAAGCATCTGTGGTGCCAGGTCGGCAGCTGTCATACCTAGCATAACAGTGGTTATGTCACGATTGGCTCCTCCCACTCCATGTGCCTTTTTGTTTTGGTTTGTCCATGTGCGTTTGTTTTGGTTTAAGTCCTGCCCCCTGTTTGGTTGCTCCGCCCCTGATTGTGTTCACCTGTCCCTCGTTACCCTTTGTTATTTAAGCCCTGTGTTTGCCCTTAGTGTTTGCTGGTCTTTGTATGAATGTATCGGTCTTTGTTGGATGTCCTTGCCCTGTTTGAATCTGTCTATAGTTTGTCATGTCTGAACCCCGATCTGTCCGTATTGGCTCTTTGACCCTGGACCGTTTTGACCACGACCCTGGATTTGCCCTTAATAATAGTCGCTTACCTCCGCACATGCGTCCGCCTCATCGCTCCGCGTTACAGGTTACAGTTAAGAAATTACGAAAAGAAGAAATTACTTGCAAAATCTTAAGACTTGGTGCAGTCTAATTAAGATAAACATTAAAGTAAAAAATTTAACTAAAGTAAAAATTTTAAATAACCGAAGTCTGAATACTGCCATTATAAAATGTAACTTGGACTGAGGACATTATTGTATTACATTACATCCTAACCCTAGTTACAACTTACAGAGAATTTAATGAGAATAGGTAATATATTTAGTAACTTATTTCCTCACCCTCACAACTCCATAACTAGCACTCTAATTTCATAGTAGTAACTGGATGAGTAACTACTCAATAAGCCTTGAGATGAATAAGTAAATAATATGCATAATTAGGCCATAATGTGTACAAATCTTTAGACATAGCAGTGGTTTTGATGCCAGCTTGTTGGATGGGATGGGAGTGCATTGAACTGCTTTTTTACTCTGCGTTCAGTAGCAGTAACGTGATGGGAGATGTATGGTCTAAGTGAAAGAGCTACTGAGTAAAGATAAGTCTTTTGGTTGCAGGTGGCTGGAATGTTGGTGCATTATATTCTCTCAGATGGGCATCATCCCTTTGGCAGAGGTAATCGTGTAGAAGTAAACATTATGGATGGGAAGTACTCTCTGCAAAGGATAACAGACGTGGAAGCAAAAGATCTGATTGAGGGGATGATTCAAAAAGAACCAGAACAGAGACTGAGGATTAAAGATGCCGTAGATCATCCTTATTTCTGGGATGATGACAGGTAGGAGCAAAAGGAAAGCTTCATTTCTTTTGTTATTTGTGAAAATGGCCATTAAGATTGGATTAATGTTATGTAGTTATTTTTCTAACGGATAGTATGAATAGCACGTCTTCTTACTTCACTGTTGCCCACTCACAGTCCTGGAGTATCCTGCTCTAACACACTTTACAAAGATGCACTATGTACAGTTTTGGTTGCACCTTATTTTTCCTTTGTATGTAATATTTTCCATAATAAATACACAGCAACCATTTTTTGTAAACAGTATGCAGAGCCTAGCCATACATCTGGATCTGCTTTAGGTTAGCTTAGCTGCTTAGCTGTTCCATGCTCTTGAGTACATGGATACATACATTCATACATACATAATATTTTGGGTACATTTTAGCCGCGCTTGTTCAGGTGCTGCCTATATAGACAACAGTGTGACTGGAGGACTCTGTGTCTTCAATTGGCTCGTTAGCTAGCCTGCAGTAAAGCTGTCTCTACTTCTTGCCTTGCAACTGACTTTCAAATCAGCCTCTGTTGTCCACTTTCTGTTTTGCTTCCCCATCTGGGAACCAAGCTTGAAGCATCAGAAGGTGAGCTTCTTCTGACTGCATATATCAGACCTCATGATGCATCACGATGAAAGTAGTTGTGTTCTCTTAGATGTATATGCAATTTTCGACTTTTAACCTTTTAATGTTCATTTCTGTAAATTTGTTTTTGGGTAGCAGGGGTGAATGTACACGCTTTGACAAATAAATAGTCATATTTGCAAGGCTTCAATGAGGCAATGCCAGTGAAGGAACAACACAGAGCCAATATATCTTATAACAGTGGTGTCAAATTCTGGGATATATTAGATGGTAAGTAAACTGTTGGTTATTGTAGTCAGTGTACTGAATGCAGCAGAAATGGGCAAGTGTGAATACTTGAGTGAAACAGCAAGTCTTGTGGGGTCAGCAGTAATACCTACCACTGGAGTCTGCAGAGGAACATACCACAAACTGGGAGAGGGTGTTGGGCATCCAAGGGTCATCAATGCACAGAGGCAATGAAGGCCATCCTGTCTGGTTCAAACCGACAGAAGGACACAGAAGTCACCAGAATTTGTAATGATGATTACAAGAGGAATGCGCCACCAAGAGCTGATCATACCAAGATTCAGGGTAAAAGGGTGAAACCATGGGTCCAGGTATTCATGTGGATGTCCGTTTAACACGTGCCATCTATCTAAGTTTCATTGCAGACCAGGTCCTCCCCTTCACAGTGGTATTCCTAGATGGCAGTGGCCTCTTTTGGCTGGATAATGCACCCTGCCATGCTACACATATTGTTCAAGAATGGTCTGAGGAACATGAAGAGCTCATGTTGTTGCCCTTGCCTCCAAATTTCAATCTGATCCAGCATCTTCTGGACGTGCTGGAACAGAAGTCTGATCCGCAGCGGCTCCACTTCACAACCTGTGGGACTTTAAGGATCTGCTGCTGACATTTTAATGCCAGATACCACACGTCACCTTTAGAGATCTTGTAATAACGTATATATCTCACTGATTATATGAAATATGTCAGTAGTTTATTACAAATACACATTACATCACATGTGGCAGACATGAGAACTTCAAAAACTGATGATATGATATAAAAAAAATGAATATTGACACAGTAGATATTTATAAATCACTTATTACAGACTGAACCTTGTAGGGAATGGTGTTCTCTGAAATCAGTGACTGGTTATGACCTTGGATTCGTTGCATAAAGTGATATCTCACAGTTTTTCTTCTTTAGGAGAGATAGATTTCTGAGGAAAGTCGGAGCTGAGAAAGCTGTCCAGAAGTTCAGCGGCGCAGATAAAAAGCTTCTCAATGCTGTGGCTAAACACACTGTAGGAAGAACCTTTTCTGGCTGGAAATCTAAGGTGAGTTAAGATTGCCCCTTTGAAATAAATGAGAATATTTCCATGAGGAAAGATGTGCGTGCAGAGAAGCAATCTAAATTGAACTTTGTTCTGTT
Organism: Pygocentrus nattereri; assembly: GCF_015220715.1. Taxonomy (NCBI): domain Eukaryota; kingdom Metazoa; phylum Chordata; class Actinopteri; order Characiformes; family Serrasalmidae; genus Pygocentrus; species Pygocentrus nattereri. The sequence goes on from NC_051224.1 coordinate 5,616,267, forward strand.
TGGATATTTTAGCTTTCATTCTCTTTATCTTGAATGGATTTCTTTAGAATATAATTAGTAATATTGTATTATACATTTTTAATAAAGATAAAAAATTAGTAAAGTAACAAAACTAACTAAGTGAGTGGGCTAAGAATAGCCAGTGTCCCTAAGGGTTATGGGACTTGAATCGTAATGCCAGGTGATTAGTATACCAACTTTCTAAATCTACATTGGCTTCCTTTCGATTTATAAATAGTGCATCATTTTTTGAAATGGTATCCTTTTTTCAGCTGTCCATATTTGACGAATATGTTGATAGTATACCTCTCTGTCTCTCTAGAACTGAAAACTAGCCCAGGGATGTGTTTAGGGTCTGGTCTGGCTACAGCCAGGGGGTCTTTTTCTATAGCCACAGGTCTCCTTTTCCATAGTTTATCATAGCTTCACTCACTGTGGTAGACTACTATAAGATTTTCTGACACAGTTTTTAAAGTTACTTAGCATCCAATTTCATCAGTCGGCCTTTATAACAGTACAGTACGGTCAAAACAAAAACTGTCATCCGTTTTTTTATTTAATAGATAAAGACACTGAATATATAACATCTTTACACTTTCCTGTAATGTTGGTTTCTGCAATGTTAGTTATACACATTTATATTTTGTAATCCCTGGTGAATTCCTCCCGAACCCCGGGGAAGCGGGAGATAATGGATGGATAGATGGATGGATGGTGGTTCATTCAGCTGTTACTGTAACTGATTACCAACCAGTGATTACAAAATACTGAGGTGAATTTTAAGATTTGCTGGAGTCCGCTTTGGTAAACACAAGCAATGTTCATTTGCAGGTTCCCCAAGAATTATCTGTTGACCAAAGACTTCCAGATGACTTACTTGGCTTGCTGGGTTTTCTGTGTGACTTGTTGGTGCACAAGTAAGTTTAACGTTCTTGGAAATATTCTCTGTTTTTCTTTCTTCATATCATCACCTATGACTCATTTTGTTACCTTATTCCACAGCAAAGACGTATATGATGAGAACAAGATGTTTAAAGATTTGTTCCCGGACTTCTTCATTAGTGTGCACAAGCTGGTAAAGGAGATGGGTTGGAAGTTTGAGGATACCCAATAAGAAGATGCTCTTACTGTGGGTTTTTATGAATGACTGACATAAAATTCAACTACAATCTTATATTTTAGCTTATATGGCCACTATTGAGTAGTTCCCTGAAAACGCGAGCTTCACGTCATTTGAAAAGAACAGAATCGTTTCCTCCTGTGTTTGGCATTACTTATTTATAGCCAGTACGGAAAGACTCTGGGATTTTCAGGGATCTTATGCATTTCTTTTGGGCATGGTTGAAGGTGAATGTGTACTAATTTTTTAGTTAGTGATTTTCATACCTCTTTTGTTCAAAACCAGGAAGTTATACATTTTTTGTCATATATTCATGAAGGTATATTTCTTCTTTGATAATATTTAGCCTCTTTTCTCTTCTTTTGTTTTGTGGATTTTTACATTTTTAGTAGCATACTTTAAGCATTAATATCAGAAGGTATTAACTCGCTCTTAGCGTTAAAGAGTTATGACATTCGCATAGCAGGGCAGGCGACGAACAGACAGTATGTGACAAACATGCAGAGATGTATACACAACAACAGGAAACCGGCCAAGGCCAAAAACTGAACTAGGTCTGCGCTTAACCGTTAGAACATGAGGTTTTCGTTAGAACGTGAGGTTTTCGCATCCATATATGGTAAACTATATGTCCATTGCACCCACTAAACAGGAACATGTACACATTTAGGTTTAGTTTATACGCACATACATATTCAGCTTCAGGGTATAAAAGGAGTCAGAACACATTGGGAGGTCAGAGCTTACTTGGGAGGTACATGATGCATGTTCTCTGTTTGTAACGTCTCCAGAATTCTGTAATAAAACTTTGTTTGTTTCACTTCAGTCTGATCTGCTTGTCTCATTTTTTTTGCATCAACGAACACGCAGGACTGGTTTTTGTCCACAATTTATACTATGTAAAGCTGATACATGTCAATGACTATTTTGATTTACCTATTTTTTGTGCAAGTTTAAATGGCCTGTATCATGGAAAACTGAATTTACCTCACTTTTTCAAAATAAAAGCCTTTAATGTGATATTAAAGCTTATATGGCTAAAGTTTTAAAACATACCAGCTCCTACATAAAACTCACTCCCCAGACTGTTTAGTCCATATATGGAAGCCAAACTGCAAAAACAGTCTGTTTCGAATCTTTTGTTTTTGTGATGTCATAACTCTGCTTATTCAACCTACAACAGTTTAGCCCCTCCCACATAAACTGAAGTTATAAGGAGTGTTTTAGCCCAGACTGCTATTTGAAAGAGGCACAATACAGGGGCTGCCAAGCAGCATTTTTTAATTTACATATATCAGTCTTAAAGGCACAGTAACAGAAACAGTCTGTTTGATGCTAAGGTGTAAAGAGAGGTTGGAAAATGTTCATGTAAAAATTAATAATGACTGTTTTTGGTACATAAAACCGCACAATGTCATATGTGGGCCTCAATGAAAACAATAAAACACAATATAAATGTAGGATATGGGAACTTTAATGGCTGATGATATTGTTTTCACAGCCAGTGTAAGTCAAATGTTATAATACCCGCACTTTTTCTCTGTTCTAATTACTGGCCTGTTAGTTATATAGAAACCTTTTGAATGCATTATACTGTCTTTTATCCATCTAAAATAGCAACATTTTATTAATTTCTCACATAATTTAAGTGCAGAGTAGTGAGTTCCTGATTATGTTACAACTCTGTGTTAATTTCACTATTTTCAAGAGAGATAGGACACTTGTGAGTTTGATTGTAACTGAGTATTAATATTTTAATGTTTGTGTGACAGTACACTGTATACAGTATAGTATTATGAGCATTTTGTATTGCTTTTTAAAGTCAATTTTAAAAGAAGTGAAAACTCTGGCAGTAGTCTGACTGCAACTACAAAGTAACTAATATAATGTGATGACCCCAAAGAAGAAGTTGTACCAGAAGCTTTTTGGAAAGCATGCAGTGGTCTGTGGTGGGGCAAACACATACTTACAGCGCTATCTTCAGTACCTGCTGTGTGGAATTTCACATGAATAGAAAATGAACAATAAGCTGCAAAACTTCACTGGCGAGCTGGACAATGTAGTGCGTAACGATAACACAGTAAAGGCTATTCAAGGCTTAATGACAGGGCTATGCAAAAGCTTATGGATGGAGGCACCAACTACAGATGAGCATTTGGTCTTTGGCCTCCCCAAAACTAAAGTTGGACGGGCAATATTGCGTAGATTGGCCTAAAAAAATAGCTGCAACTGGAAAAGTGCATTTAACACAGCTTAAAAACAGTAGAGATTATGTGTGAGTATTTTATCCATCCATTTTCTAAGCCGCTTCTCCATCAGGGTCACGGGGGGTGCTGGAGCCTATCCCAGCAGTCTTCAGGCGGAAGGCAGGATACACCCTGGACAGGTCACCAGTCCATCACAGGGCAGACAGACAGACAGACACAGACAGTCACTCACACCTAGGGGGAATGTAGCATGTCCAATTGGCCTGACTGCATGTCTTTGGACTGTGGGAGGAAACCAGAGAACCCGGTATTTTATTCATTTGATAATGACACTGTTATTTCTGGGAGCATTTTTCAGGGCCACATCACAGAGAAATGTTGTTCTTTTATGACTCAGGAGATTCAAAAGTGATTCTCCTAAAGACTCATTGGCATTAGACCAAAAGGAGGTGAGTGTTTCGTTGCAGATTAACATGAGCGTTATCATTTTGACAAATCTGAGCAGCTTTATGTGCTGCTTCAATGAAATCTCAGAAGGAGACGTGAGATTAATGAGGTCTTTTTCTCAGAAAAAATGTCTGAGCAGCAGGAGACAAACAAAAGTCTCCACTGTCTTTCCATCTGATCTCATTGCGTATGTACTGAATCAGTACATAGAGGTACTGGGTAGGTCTCTGCCAGCAGGAACACTGAGGCACTGACGACTCCATTATCTGTGACATGAATATGGAGACTGTAGACAATGACGTAGTACCAACAACATCCACTAGGACGCTCATCCACTGTGATTACTGTCATTATTAGGACTAGACATTCCAGCAATTTAATTTAACAGTCATGTATCAATCACACATAGCAATGAAATATGAAATTAAGACTTTCATCTATTTTATGGTGCATTGTGGGAACTTTTTTTTTGCGCTGTACAGTTCTGACAATGACACATCCCATAAAATGGCTGATTCCCTGGGCAGTTCCTTAATGTATCGAAAGGTCTGGCTTTGTCAGGTAAGTAGACGGGGTGCGAGTTTTAACTAAAGTCTTTGCATCTAGTAAACAATCTTTGACTCTTAACTACTGAACAACTGAACCACTTTTTGTGATTCCATAAGCAAAACTACAGAGATATTAAGGAAATCTCCTTTGATTTTTTTCTTATTGGTGCTGAGCATTGTGTTAATCTCATGAAAAGTGAACTATATTGGGCATGATGTTTAGGTATCAGGTAAAGCATGTGTAATGCAAAACATTGAAATTTTGGTCTAGACTGTACATAGCTAGGTTGGGAGGATTTCTGCCTAACCCCTCATCATAAACTACATTAAGGTTGCCCTCCATAACCTTTCCTGCCATAAACATTGCTTTCCATTCTGCAAATTGATGGAAAATGCATTCAAACATATCCTTGTTTCTATGCAGTCTTATACTCATACACATTAAATACAACTAAAAAGGAATTGTCCCGATGTAACACAGTTAATAACCAATATCCATACTTATCTGCTTTGGCCTTTTCTTGGACAACTGGTGCTGTGCCACTGCTAAGCTATATTGTTGGGTTCAGAATTTTGCATCTTGCTCGTTTTGCATGAAATGTATTCAAATACATTTCACTTTTTTTCCATTTGCAAAACATAAACATTGCTACGCTTTTAATATGGTCTTTCAGTCCTCTTAGACTTAGAAATACACAAAAAAATGAAACAAACTTAACATTTTAACATCTCATTATATGAACACTTTAACTTGCATATTTCCACACCTGTTGGTCTTGATGGCGTCCCATAACACCATGAACAGAAATTGCATGTTTTGGGCCCGCCCTTCCACACTTACTTTCATTTCCTAAAAACCCTGGAGTTTCTCTAGTCGCTTTCTTTCTCGATCTCTTTACTCGTTCGTGACTTCCCTAGTGAAGATTAACTCCTCTGAGCCTCCCTAAGGTAAAACTCATTTTATGTGCTGTCTAAGATCTTCATTTAACTCATAACAACAGATAAAGAAGAAGGACTTAAACAAATACAACAAAGATGTAGTTTTTCATGCATGTATTGAACTCCGTAATCTAACATTAAAGGTCTTTGCAGGCAAAGGTATCTGAACCTCTGTTTTCAGGACTGACTTCAGCCCAACGATTCCTATAACTGTTGATCAGCCTGGGCATTGACTTCTTCTGAATCGTGGCCAACTCCTCATTACAGGCCTGCTTCAATTCTGTTACATTAGTGTGCTTTCTTGCATGATTGATATATGAAGCCTTTATTGTCACATAGTCACCAGAGTAACCAGCGAAATTTAGATCACATACAATATGACAAGCGGGGAGACAGGACAGGAAGACAGGAATGATGGAAAATACAGAGAAAACATAATGCATGGGGAAAGGAAGGAGACAAAAAACCTCCCCTTCTTAAGGAAACTCAGTCTGGGAACAGAGAGAAAAAACACCTCAGCATTAGCACACAGTTCCACCCACACAGAGTCCATGACTTGCAACAGGGATGGGGGCAGGGGGGTGCAGACAAACCCAGCACAGCAAGCGGCCATCCGGTTCTGGAGCTTACAGTCATAGTCTGAGTGCTGACAGCTCTGCCCACCACATCAGTCTTATCGGGCAGCTTTAAGGGGCCGTGGACAACATTTACATTTACGGCATTTGGCTGACGCTCTTATCCAGAGCAACTTACAATTTGTTCATTTTACACAGGTAGGCCAAGGTGGTGTTAGGAGTCGTGCCCAAGGTCCTTTATTGGTATAGTGTAGGGAGTTTGCCCTGGTGGGGATTGAACCCCAGTCTACAGCAAAGAAGGCAGAGGTGTTACACACTACACTATCCCAACAACTGCCCTCATTCCGCGTATTTTGCGATACACCAGGGCAATGCCTAATCCAATCAGCAAAACACCTGTGATCATGGTTCCGAATAGGTACGTCCTCAATATCGTCCACGGAGAGAGCCGCCAGGCACACGACACGCCACCTCTCCCATGCGTCCATCGTGTAGCCAGCTGCAAACGTTCCGGCAGGACCAGGACTTCTCGTCAAGAACATGGTGTCAACTGCGTTGAGAGACCATTTGATCAAATCCATTTCTTTAGGTTTGAAGAACAGCGTGGAGAGAGTCTCTCAGTAAAGAGCTCAGACAGTAGACTAGACACAGAGCGAAGCAGGGAAGATAAGGGAGAGGAGAGCCAGAGGAGATGATTATTGCCACACCTTAGGCTCTGCCCCTGCATTTTTAGTTTATAAGTACTCTCCTAAAAAGTATAGTTCTTCAAGGGTTTCTTAGTAAAGACAATGGTTCTATATAGAACCATGAATGCTCAAAGGACGATTTGCATGATTTACACTGTGAAACTGTTCTTTAGCTTGATGGAGAATGCTGTAGATGGTTCTATAAGAGACCCTTTTGGAAAAGGGTTCTGCAAAGCACCAAAAAGGGTTCTTCTATTGTAACAAGCCTGAACCCTTTTTAGTGATGCCTCACCTTCTCTGAAGTTCTACGCCACACCTTATTAATACCCGACTTTGCATTGATTACATATAGCACACGTGAAGCACACGTAATCAAGTCTCCTATGATCTATCATTCATTCACAAAGTTCACAGCAGTAAAGTTGGTTTGTGGTTAGAAATTCGAATTTCTACCAGCTGTAACTCCGGAATGCAGGAACACCCATCCACAAGCTCTGGTGGCTTTGTTAGTCCTGATTTGTGAATTCAGATGATACAAGTGGTTTTTGACCTCAGCAGGTGATTTTCAACAAAAATGACATCAAAATCTATGAAAATGTGTTTAATTAAGCAAAACTTGATTTGTGAAAAAAAACTCACAAAGGGAGCTCAGTGTGTCTGAATAAGACTGTCTGACGTTGCAGTTTAATTCCACATACAAACATTATCCGTAGCCTTGCAGCTTCCCTTGTTGTACATGTTACTTGATTTGGAAAAATATTCGCAAACAGATTTTCTGATACTTTCTTGTTTTATGCAGGTCTATTTCCACTACCATGCACACAAAATGGGATATTTCTATCATTTACCCAAAAAAGTGAGACAGTAATATACATGTGAGGAGACGAAAACAGACTAGACTTATTTATCTGTCATTGATTAAAAAGCTGTTGCTCAAAAAAAGCTGAAAAATGTGGTTTTAACTTTAGAACACAATTTAAAATATATACACAGTAAGAATCACGCTGTGCGTGCATGCGCTGTTAAAGTCGTACATTGTTGGTTATCATCTGATTTGGGAAAACTTTCACAAACGCAGTTTGGTATATTTGAGTGATTTATGCAGTTCTACTCCTGTTTTCATGTGAAATAACAGCTTTTGGTGGCAAATATAGATAAATAGGGCGTAGAACTTTAATAACTGATCCAGTACAGAGATAACAGCACACTGATCTTAACTTTTCTTTACTGCGGTACAAATACCTCACAAAGAACTTGTCCTTTATAATAAACTCATCAATGAACTGCAGTTGGACATGATCAGTACTCTGGAGAGCTAGAGCGCTAGAGTGAGGCAGGAGTCATGTGATCCCCCAGGGGGTTCTGGGAGACGGAGTCCAAAGAGGCCTCAGAGCCGAAGGGATTCGTGACACAGTTTTTGTTGAAAAAGTCTTGTTGAAATTGTTTTCCTGTGTGTTTTTTTTTGCAGAAGCTGAACACGAAAGATGGAAAGACAAGGTAAGAAAGCTGTTCATAGGTTATCATGACAGATGGTGGCTTTGTCAGTGTTATGTAGCAGGTTTTAAGACAAGTGTTATCACAATGTCACCACATAATGTAACACAGCATTAAATCAACAGGTTTAATCATCTGAATGTATTTTATTTTATTCAAATCATGTTTGAATTAAGTTTTTTAGATGAAAATTATAGCAACATATTTTTTAGAAAAAATCATATTTTATTTAGGCACTTTATTTAAAAACAAAATAGCAGTTTGTCAGCAGGTAGGCTACAGGAGGTTTTGCTAAGTTAGCAGTGAAAATCTTATTTTACGTACTGTAGCAGGCCATTTTCTCCAAATACTCTCAAATGAACGGCAATAAACAATGTGTACGTTTGGAAATCAGTTAGTTACTCTGTCCATAGTAAATGTACCGCACAGAGGCAGAGATGAAAAGAGCAGCAGAATTTAGAAACAGGTAGAATTGATATCATGCAACACCACAGGACAGCTACAGTGACATACAGGCACATATAAAACACCCCTGGTTTTTATTGAGTTTCTAAGTGAAAAGTAAGCGAACATGTCTTCTACAGAGAATACATTTAAATATGGCATTTTAGTTTTTTATTGAGTCATATTGGAAAAAAAATTTAATATAAAACGTGCACAACATTAAACATTTGCACAAGCCACATTTCATGTTCTTTTCTCAATATGCTAAATTCAGTAAATGAACAGTAACAGTGCACTGAAGTGTGAAGAAGTCTGTTCTCTGTAGAGAACTTGTTTTCCGTGTTAACTAGTTTTCCGTGTTAACTTGTTTTCCGTGTTAACTAGTTTTCCGTGTTAACTAGTTTTCCGTGTTAACTTGTTTTCCGTGTTAACTAGTTTTCCGTGTTAACTTGTTTTCCGTGTTAACTTGTTTTCATGAAGAAAATCTGCAAAACATGCTATTTGGCTCAGGGGGAGCAAAATGTTACCTATGACTGTACACTTACTGGCCACTTTATTAGGAACACCTATACACCTGCTCAATTATGCATCTACCCAGTCAGATAGAGTCATGGCAGCAGGCAAGTTAAGATCAAGTGCTTTAATGTTCACATCAAACATGAAAATGGTGAAAAATTAGGAGGATGAACATGGGGAAAATGTCACTCTAATGCATCTCGATTTCTACTGTGACATGTGTAGGGTTAGAATTGGGCATAAACAGCATGAATTCATGGTCTCAACCTGCCTTGTGTTAACAGTTCAAGCTGGTGGAGGTGCTGTAATGGTGTGGGTGGTGTTTTCTTGGCACACACCAGGCTCCCTAATAATCCACAGCCTGAAGTGTCACAGTCTTTTTTCTCACAAACATCTTTTTCCATGCCCAATTTGTGTTATTCATTGTCTGACTCAAAATATCTTGTTTTATTTATTCTGTATAACTTTTCCTGTATTTTAAAAGTAATAAACAGTTAGAGAAGAGAAATATTTAATGGAATGATATTTGATGACTAATTATCTAGTAATGAGCCTGAATATTGTACCTATTTTATAATACTCTACTGATGTTTGTGATTTCCTCTCAGTTTCTCAAAATATCAATTTTTCCATTTGACAATTGTAACATGTGGTGCTGTTCTTACTGTTCTGTCTCGTTGATCTCCAACGTTACTCACAGGTGACTCGCGTAAAAGACCTCAAACTTTTGAAACTACAGATTACTCAAAGATTCAAAGACTTGTGATCAGTGAACCTACCAGGCAGGTATCTTTTCCACTGTATTAGCATATGGAAGCACATGAATGCATTGGCAAATCATAATTAATTGATTGAGTTGATCAATTTGGCTTTATTTGCTTGTGACACGTTTTAAAGCTGTAAAGCTTTTAGCTGGCTGTTTTAAAAGTGCTACATAGATGAAACATTTTCGTTGCTTGCTTGCTTACTAGGGGACACACACATACAGAGGATAAAAGGAAACTTCAAGAAAGATGGTATAAAACTAGCAATGAATGGCAGAAGCACTTAGAGCTTCTCCTTGAAGATCCTCATCTGAAGAACATCGGGAAACTTTTCCTGTCCATAGACGAGAAGTACAGAATAGGAAATGGAGCTGACGGCACGCAAGTATATGTGGGAATGAAAGCAGATGGCACTGAGGTAGCCATTAAGCAAATGATCAAGGCCAAAACCAAAGAACTAAAGAATGAGATGTCACTTCTACGAGACATAAACCTTGAGAGCGGCTACATAGTCAGATATGTAGATTTCGAAGAAGAAGGAGAGTTTAATTATCTCGCTCTCCAGCTCTGCGAAAGTGATTTGGATAAATACATGGATCAGCTTCGTCAACAAGGAGAGCAGGACAGAATGAAGACTTTGAAGAAATTGGCAAGGGATGTGCTCCTTGGGTTAGCAGTTCTCCATGAGGCTAAGGTGCTCCACCGAGATATAAAACCCAGCAATGTTCTCATAGGTATTACATTTATATTTATACTAATTGAGATTCCTTTCCTTTCAGTCGAACCACACAAGAATGGGCACTTTGAGTAACTTTGTGGTCCAGTGCTTTGTAGATACTTAACTTACTTTCAAGTTAAATTCAAATAAATATCTACTGAACTGACCGTCATTTTCTTTAACTCTAAACCTGCTCTAACCTAAAGCTTAACCTCAACCCAAAACCTAAACCCCAGCCCTCACCCTGGTCCTGGCCCTAACCCTGATCCAAATCTTAACCCTAACCCCACCACTGTTTAGCATCAACAGATGGTCTGTTAACAATTTGAACATCTGTAGATCATCTGTAGGGGAATATAGTGGAATATCCAAATGGTGAGACCCATTTATATTATGATTATAAACATTTTAGAACAGAGCAAAGCTGGGCTCCCTTTTCTCTGTTATAAAACACTGAAGTTTTGTGACCCTGTCTTGAAAAATATTGAAGAGTTTGGTTTTAATCTGGTCATTGTACTCCAGTTGGTTTATACCAGGGGTCAGCAAGCCAAATTTTAAGAAGAGTCATTCTGACCTTTCATGAAAAACCAAACCACCTGGGGAGCCACAAAACTTTATGTCCATTTTATTGGCTGTAAATATGTCTGAGTATGTGCTAATGTGCTAGTATAGGCTACAAAAATAATATAAACGAAAATGCAGACTTACTTTGCTCTGATTTAAGCTTTAGCTCAGCTATAGCCGCTTCCTCGGATCTCTGGCAATAAACTGTTTCGTTTCTTGTAAAATGTCTCTCAACGTTCGACTTTTTACACAGCTGAAGTCGCTTCTCACTCGCCAGCTTCTTGTTCAAATTTTCCCGTTCGACCTTAAATGGTGCCTGAGGCTCTGGAATGTAACTGCTGCACCTTTTAAGGTGGAACATGAAAATTTGAATAAGAAGCTGGTGAATGAGAAGCGCCATTAGCTTTATGACATTTTAGCATTTGTCAGTTTCTCATTGCAGCTTAAAAGTATCGGGAAACCAGATGAGTGATAAGTGCAAATAAGACTATTCGTCTTCAAATTATCGATGTTTTGTCTTAGATCTTCTTCTTTGCCTTTTCTGCTTGCTGGGCAAGACTGTTATCTGCGTTGCTATGTGACCAGTAGTCTGCACGCCAAACTTTACGGTTAAAGTACGAATTAGCAGTTAAAGGCTACATTAATTCCAGTGTTAAGATCATTTATTGATAAAACTTTGTTAGAATGATCAGCTTTATTTTACTTCAAAGGAGAATTATTTTATTTTTACCTAAAAATCTAATTCTACTGCTGAGCCACAGCAGGGCAGGAAAAGAGCCACGTGTTGCCAACCCATGCTCTATACACAGGTCCGTTTTTTTGCAATACCATTTTGACAACCAGCCCATACATGTTCATTACTATACAAAATTCAACATATATAAATTAACCTTTCAAACATTTGACAGATGTGAAAGGAAATGCGAGGCTGGCGGACTTTGGCATAAGCCGCAGACTAAACAGAGGTGAAAGCACCAGGTGCACTTCAAGAGCTGGTACTCGAGGTTGGGAAGCGGCAGAGATACTGGAAAATGAGGATAAAGAGAAGTGCAGATATAAAAGAAGCTCTGATATACAGGTTTGTCGCTCTCCATGCATTACAACTTACAGAATGTGAAATCTATGAGGGAAATACCCCCTGGTATTTAGGGGGTCCCAAGTTGGCTAGCTTCTCCAGCTTTGGCTGACTGCTAACTCACTCGCCATAGCGGCGCTGACAATAACTTCAGTATCAGCAAAATATTCGGTTTAACAGTTCTTCTTTTGGAAATGCTCTTTTTTAGTTTATAATGTGGTCTTTCTCATATTAACTGAATAATCTAACACATCTCCTCTTCTGTATTCATTTTGAGAAATGAGTAATTATTCACTCTTCTAACTAAACTCTTAGGAAATTGGGTTTTCAGATGTACAACTATGCTTTGGTGTATTGTAAAGTTCTTTAGAGGTACCTAGGCTGTGAAGTAGAGGTCTGCACTACCGCAGGTTTCTGTGGGACCAACAGGATCCTCTGCAATATCTTGTGGTGCAGGACTAATTTTCCCTGTTTTGTACAGGAGCAGGTGGGAAATCAGACTCCTTTCAGGCAGGAGCAGGCAGAAGCATGCACAGAGAAGTCCTGCAAATTAATGAACAGCCTAAATAAAGTAGGGCGATCATTAAATCATCAACGTAAACAATATAAACGAAATAACACATAATAAAACAGTTCAAATGAAAAGAAGTCATTCTCGAGCAACTGATCACGCAAACATGCAGATTCTCATAATTCAAATTCTTAACACAGAATACTGTCAAGGGTGAACAAATATACTGTGTACATTTATAAATTAGGTTTTGTTGAGCAGAGTGACTGATGTGACCATTCATCCATCTGGAAACAGATGTAAGAAAGCTCAGCGCCTTCCAGCAGTACTGGAACGCTTCACTCACGCAACACACAGGTAGCATGTGTAAATCAGGCTTTAAAGAGATAACAGAGCCTTCAGTCCGACGGCCACAGCTGCTTAACCACTCTGTGGTTTAATTACTGCCTTATGTTTACTGGGAAAAAATGGTGTTTGGTGAAGTTACTTCACAGAGAGCCTGATGACCATGACTGCCATGTTATAAGTCAAGTCAAGTCAAGTCAGCTTTATTGTCAATACTACAATATGTACAGAACATACAGTGTACTGAAATTGCGTTACTCTCAGACCCTGTGGTGTAACAATTAATATTAAATAGACGGTAAACAGGAGAAGTCTGAATTTAAATAGACACTAAAAAACACTCTTTTTTTCAAAAAAGATCCTAATTGTAAAAATATACATTAATTGTAGAAAAATAGAATAATAGAAAATAATATAAATATAAGAGGTCCTGAAATTAACACTAAAATGACATAAGGCACAGACAGATTAAGGTCGGTGGGTATAAATAGTGCAAATATACAAAGTAGTGCAATTAGACTGAGCTTATGGAGCAGTTAAAGTGATGAGTGTGTAACAAAAAGTGATGGGCGCATAACAGTCCCTGATAATGTCAGAGTTCAGTACTGGCGAGTGGGGATCAGGAACCTGTGTTTTGGCCCAAACTTATATCATTACAAAAGAAGATATATTTGTGAATACACTGTGTCAGATATTGGATGTCAGTTCACCTGGATGGAACTGTACAGGCAGAAGCACCATGAAGTGTAAGTGAAGCAGGCTAATATTTAACCTCTACAGGCCAGAGAACTCTGACCAAACATTCTGCAACAAACACCAACATTGGTTCAAACCAATATAAAAATAAGTGACTATGACAGATTGCTGTACATTCCAGTCTTAGCGATAACTAAGATATATCATGAAACTAGTATGTAAAAACTTTCTCAATGAAAATGAATTTGTATAGTTTTATGCTTAGTCCAGGGGCGGCATGGTTGCGCGGTGGGTAGCGCTGTCACCTCACAGCGAGGAGGGCCTGGGTTCGATTCCCCGGCTGGGTGACCAGGGTCCTCTCTGTGTGGAGTTTGCATGTTCTCCCCGTGTCTGTGTGGGTTTCCTCCGGGTTCTCCGGTTTCCTCCCACAGTCCAAAGACATGCAGTCAGGTTGATTGGACATGCTAAATTGCCCCTAGGTGTGAGTCTGTCTGCCCTGCGATGGACTGGCGACCTGTCCAGGGTGTATCCTGCCTTCCGCCCGATGACTGCTGGGATAGGCTCCAGCACCCCCTGCGACCCTGACGGAGAAGCGGCTTAGAAAATGGATGGATGGATGCTTAGTACAGGGTGTTGCAGTAATGTGGGAGATGTATGGTCTAAGTGAAAGAGCTACTGAGTAAAGATATGTCTTTTGGTTGCAGGTGGCTGGAATGTTGGTGCATTATATTCTCTCAGATGGGCATCATCCCTTTGGCAGAGGTAATCGTGTAGAAGTAAACATAATGGATGGGAAGTACTCTCTGCAAAGAATAACAGACGTGGAAGCAAAAGATCTGATTGAGGGGATGATTAAAAAAGAACCAGAACAGAGACTGAGGATTAAAGATGCCGTAGATCATCCTTATTTCTGGGATGATGACAGGTAGGAGCAAAAGGAAAGCTTAAACACAAAGATCCTACTAGTTTAATGAAAGTTAACATTTTAAAATTAGGGTTTGCCGAACTATAAAACTGACTGTTCAGACTCACTGCTTTTATGGGTCAGCTCTATATAATTGTCTTTATAGATCAAATTATGTTGTTGAAATGCCAATTTAAAAATTCAGTTTTTTGGTTATTTTCAAGTGAAAAAGGCTCAAAATGTCAAACCCTTGAGACATTCAGAGGATGCATGCACAATTTGATCCAGATTGGCCTTAAGGTGGTGCTGCATTGCACAGATAAATACCAGACCTCATGTGATTCAGTTCTTGTAGCTGAACAATTTTTCAATTGCAAGTTATGTTACAAATTGGACTGCATTTTCACTTATTTGCTCAAAATTTAGCTTAGAGTACCAATGTCAAAAAAATTTACCTTAGAGTACCAATGTTCAGTCTATGCCAGGGGTCGGCAAGCCAATTGTTAAGAAGAGCCATTTCGACAAAAGTTTTTATTGGGAGCCACAACATTTTATGTTCATTTTACCATCTTGGTTGTAAATATGTTTCAGTACGTGCTAATATCTTAGGTGAAAATGCAGACTTACTTTGCTCTGCTTTAAGCTTTAGCACAACTATAGCACAACTATGTTCTTGCATCTCTGGCAGGAAACTTTTCCAAAAATGTACAATAGATTCTTGTAAAATGTCTTCTAACATTCGACTTATGAAGCTGAAGTCAGCTTCTCATTCGGCAGAGAAGCTTGTTCTTGTTTGAATTTTCCTGTTCCATCTAAAATGGTGCCTAAGAATGCAGCTAAATAAGTAGCTAATCATTGCACCATTTAGGGTGGAACGGGAAAAATGCAAACAAAAAGCTAGCAAGCAAGAAGCTGACATCGGCTTTGCAAATGTTTAGTGTTTGACAGTTTCTTGTTGCAGATTCAATGTATCAGGAAACCAGCTGGAGTGAATATAATTGCAAATAATTCCATTCATCTCCAAATTATCATTGTTCATCTTAAATCTTTCTCTTTGCTACTAGCCAGGTGAGACTGTTGACTGTGCTGTTGTGATGACCAGCAGTCAGCACACCAACCCTCAGGGTTTAAGACCTTTTATTGTTAAAACTGTGTTAGAATGAACAGAAGAGCTTTATGTTATGGCATTATTATATTAAGGATATTATTTTATAATATTTAAATTTTAAAATCTTTTTCTGCTGCCAACCCCTGGTCTATACAAAACTTGAAAAAATATCATCATTGAAAGCACCTGATCAATAATTATGACATGTAAAGGACATCTAATGAAGTCTGACTCACTATTGTTTGTATTCTGTCTGTGAAGAGGCCCCAGCTGGTTATTAGATCTCTTAGAATCATGCTTGGACCCCGCATATTGCCACATGCGGCTATATTTAGTTCATTTGTGTTCATTTTATTTCTCACTTTGACAAAACATGTCATTTGACTAGGGGTGTTCAAACCTTTGCATACAGCTGTATGCAACTTATAATGCAGATATGAATAATTATTGGATGAAATGACTAATTTTGAATAAGTGGTGAAGTGATGCAGTGACGCACCTAAACTGTCTTTGATGTGAGTTTGCAGTAACATGGTCTCTTTCTCTGTCAAGTGACTCAACACAGCTTGGGTAGCTGGACGATTAGCCTGTCCTGAATCTATCCTCTGCTTTTGACTCTGATCTTCAGCTTCCTCTGCGAGACTATCCCTGGTTCTGGCTCTGCAGGCATTTGACTTTCGCTTTCCACTTTCCTTTCCTTTCTGGGAACAGAGCTTGAAAGGTCATCAGGAGGTGAGCTTCTCCTCTCTGCTTATATCAGACCTCAGGGTGGTGAAGGTTCAGTGTGCTGTTTTTAGGTTATTTGAAGCAGATGCACAAGCTCCCACTAAACTACTACCACAATACAAGGAAAATAATGGACATGATGAAAATAACATTTTCACTGGCAGTGATATGCATACAGTGTTAACAATAGACCAGCCTACTTTGATTATTAGTATATTAGTATATTAGTAATATTAGAATATTACATGTTGTCCCATTTCATATAAGAGATTTATAACAGTACAGGGTAAGCTCTGATTTCAAAATAAAGTGTATAATAATTTGAATCATCTGTCAGTTTTGGTGGAAAAAAGGAGAAGGCTCACAGCTATAGCATGATTATACCATAGCTTTTCAATTTAAAGCATATTTTGGCTTTCAACATTCACTCAAATCCTCTGATTACAGGACTTTTTCTGGCGGACAGGGTCACTCTTGCTAATCTCCTAGCAGTGTTTCAGCTCAGGATTCTTTTTTAATAAGGCACAATACAAAGCAGCCAATCAGAAAAGGCCTCATTTACATATATCTCATCTTAAAGGCCCATAACAAGAATAGCCTGAGTAATTCAGGGATAAAAGAGGTTGGAAAATATTCAAGAAAAAAGGATTTATGGCCACACAAATGTTGAAAGTGGACTTCAGGGAGAAAATTAAAGCTCAAGATGAAAGAAAGAGCGTAGGATCTGGGCCCTCTGAAGAGTTTTTTGAGCTGCTAATTTTGCATGTCTGCTACTTAAGTGTTTTTTGAAAAGTTACTTTTGTTTTTACGTAAGATTTACCAATGTAACAATACTTTGACTTGAGTTGTCACGATTGGCCCCTCCCAGTCCTTCATGTGCTTTTGTTTTGCCCCCTTGTTTCCAGACCCTTCCCTTTATTGTACCACCTGTCTTCATCACCTGTGTCTTATTAACCCTTGTTGTCTCTGTATTTAAGCCCTGTGTTTTTCCCTAGTTGTTTGCTGGTCTTTGTATGTATTATATTGGTTGGTCTTGTTTCTTCTGACATCCGTTGTGTGTTTAGTCTGTGTTTCTTTTCATCATGTCTGTCCCCCGATCTATCCGTGTTGGCTCTCTGACCCTGGACTGTTTTGACCCTAATTCTGGATTTGCCCATAATAAATCTCGCTTCTCTCAGCATGTCTGTCCGCCTCACCTGCGCTCCACGGCATTACATGAGTATGGGTTTGTTCTACTAAACCCAGCTCTGGGCATAACCTAATGTTCTCTTAAATCAGTGACAGTTTATAGCTTTGTACTTATTGCAGGAGGTGGATGTCTTTGTTGTTGTTTTCTAGGAGAGATACATTTTTGAACAAAGTTGGAGATGAGGAAGATGTCCAGAACAAGCGCAAAAACTTGGGTGTTGAGCTTCACAATGCTGTGGATAAATACACAACCTTTTCTGATTGGAAATCTAAGGTGAGTTAAGGAGTAGTTATGCAATTTTTTTTTAAATTCTGCATTATCCAATCATTAAGATGCAAACATTCATTCAGAGTGGTTTGATATAAAATAGCTCATTGGACAGACGCTGCATTTCGCCACAGTGGTGGTCATAAGAATCAAGGGCCACAGTGTCTACAACACAAACATAGCCATTTTATTTACTATCAAAAACCACCAGAGAACCTGAGCCTTTATATGTAACACCAATACTAGTGAAATAGTGGTAAATCTAAAGCCTCAGTGGTGAGCGACATCCCCACCACTTGTTGAGTTCAGGACACACATAAAAACCTCCGTTTTCTCTAAACTGCATGAAACACTGACCAGCAGGAGCAGACACTGAGCAGCTGAGCCAATCAGAATCTCTATTTCAGACCTGCCTTAGATGGTGTGGACCTGTCCAACTTCTTCTTTAGTTCAGTTTTGACTTGTGACTCCACCCAAATTCAGATTCTCACCAAACAGCTAAAACCATGTTAATTCATGAGAGAATTCAACACCAGAGAATTTTTTTTTCAGTGCACATTTTCACTGTACTGTCTGCACAATCTGCTGCTCTTTTCCTTACAGTATAGCCAGTGGCTGTAATAATGAGATAAAATAACAAGCAAATTGATTTATAAAGCAGGTGTCGTCACAAATCAGCTTTACAGAACAATCAGTATTACAGAAAGAAAAAGAATAGAGAAGATCTGGGTCTGAGCCCCGATGAGCGTCGCCAGTGGCAACAGTGGCAAGGAAAAACTCCCTAAGAGCAGGAGGAAGAAACCTTGAGAGGAACCAAGACTCAGAAGGGGAACCCGTCCTCCTCTGGTCGACACCGGATAGCAAACATTGTTATTATAAAGTATTAAAGTATTATAGTACAACGCAGGAAAAACAGGTGGGCAGTGGTTAATTAGATTAGTTTATGAATATGCAGCAGCGGCATCTGAGGGTGAGGACTGCACAACGTTGTACAGCAAGAAGCTCAATGGTGGTCAAGCCGGTCCAGATCGCTGGTGAGCAGTGGGCACAAAACATACGCTAACGTGCAAATGCCTGCGGTGAAGCATCTGCAGTTCTAATAAATGAAAAAATTTTAAAAACTCTAAAAACTAGCTCCGTCTTTAAAGAACTGAAGGGCAGGGAAAGCAGTGCTGGGACGCAAACAGGAAATCTGTTGTACAGCAGACCATCTCATTTCGGTTCAGCCTTCACGGGTCTACACAGCCTTTAAAGGACACGCCTTCTTAGAGTGCATCCTTCGAAGGATGCAGCCCCTGAATTGGTACACAGCTATAGATCAGCCTGGGGGCAAAGTATTTGTTTTCCTGCAAAAATCAAAAATTCTGACTAATAAACAAACATCTGCATCACAAAAACAAACAAAAATCACAGAAATACAAATTCTGATGTGGACTTTTTGTCACTTGACACTGTGGTCTAACCACTGCCAGTGATTTAGTTTGTCCAGAAGAGCTTTTCACATCAAGCCACTCTGATTTACTGTCTTATCAGTTTCATTTTCAACTACAGCATTTCCATGAGGAAAATTACAAATATGAATTGCATGCACAGCCGCAAGTTGACCTGTCTTTATTTTTGTATTATTTTTGTGGCAGTTCTAAAACATGTGATTTGAATTGGGGTATTTTGCAAATGACTGTGTTAACAAATTTTGTTGAAAAGGTTTTTTTTCTGTAAAACTGGTCCTCCCACACATGAAACAGTGTCTAGGTCACTGCCATAGCCACTGTGTTGTTACATTTCCAACACACCGTCAGGTCCTCTGGGCACCACACAGTGTTCTTCTCAAGGCATTTGGTGTGAAACGTTGTGCTTTTATTAGCACTTTCAAAATGCTGTTGGTGTGGATGTTGACGGTAGACGAGAGAACAGGCTCGCTTTGCTCATTAAGAAAGATGTAAGACACTTCTGAAACATATACATTATGTATTTACAGATTATCAGAGTTGTGGAACACACAGCAGGGGTACGCCCTCCTGACAAAAGCTTTACAGATGATTTACGTGGCCTGATACGTTATCTGCGTAACTTACTGGTGCACAAGTAAGTCTAACATCTTTGAAAATATTCTTTCCTTTTTTTTAAGTACTAATGAATACATTCACTGTTAAGGAATAACTGATTGCTAACTGTAAAACTGTAACGCTTGTTACTTTAATCCACAGAAGAGACTTTTTTCATCAGAATAACAGGTTTAAAGATATGTTCCCGGACTTCTTCATTAGCGCGCACAAGCTGGCGAAGGAGATGGGTTGGAGAGGTTGAGGATATCCAATGAGAAGATGCTCTTACCCTGATTTTTATGAACTGCCGATATTCGATATGAAACTCAGTTACAGTCACTCATTTTAGCCACAAACAATTCACTGTTTAACATTTTAAAATAACAAAACTGATTTGAATTGTTTGTTCATTTATTTAGTATTACTTATTTAAAAGATGCATTTAAGCCAGTACAGAAAGCAGGGGTTCCTGAGGATAAGCTAAAAGAACCGTACCAGAGCCAGTTTAGGTGGACTCTATCCCATTACATCAACAAAAGGACTGTAACACCAACGAAACACTAGAGGGCGCTCATGAGCGAGTTCTCAATGAATGGGCGTTTGGGGAGCTAAATGACTAAAAATGAAAAATGAAACATGTTTTTTAACTATTCAGACCTTCCTTTAATTGTGGAAAGTGGAGGGATTTACTTCATTTAAAAAAATCAAAGCAAACCTATCAGTATATTTCACTTTTCTACAGCAAACAGGTTTTGTGCAGTAGGACACTAGCATTACTGCTACTGAGTGCTGATTGACTAACAGGCTGATCAGCTCATTGGCTGAACAAAGCAGTTTGCTCTCTCACTGATGTCATGAACATACCTGAGGGACTGTGTCCTATAACTGCAGTCCTATAACCTATAACTTATACTCCATATAAACCCATTCATTTAGGACTCGCTTGGGAGCCCCTCTAGCACCTGACACACCTGGAAGACCTTATTAAGTGGCAGTTCTAATCACTACATTCTCACAATGAGGGAAACACAAAAGCAAAACTGCACTGAACTTCCTAAATACCAAGTGTTTAGGGACTTCAGGCATTTCTTTGGGCATGGCTGTAAATGAATTTGATTGGCTTAAATTCACGCATATGCAGTGTCATTCTCCTCTCTCTGTGTGGACAAGTATTTTGATGTCGATTGATTTTCATACTTTTTTATTACTGAGGGTTACAATATCCATTTCTAAATCAGATTAAAACACTATGTCATATGTACATTTATGTCTCTCTGATTTGCTGGATGAGAATATGAAGCATCTTTTCTCCTTTCTTTTTTCTATTGCATGAAACTTAGTGTAAACTGTTTTGTAGAAAACTGTGTTTTTTGTTAATCAGTGATACAGCTGGTGTGTAATATGCTACACTCCCAGAAATTAAGGGTCTAAACTGTCACTGAGATAGCTGCAGTACCCTTCCTGCCACTGGGGTGGGACCCTCAAGGGTAAATGTCATTACCTTTAGTCAGGGAACATATTTGTACCATAATCCATTGAAATTATATTGTATAAGCTGTATTTACTCTACAAATGTTATCTCGTCACCAGGCTTTTTATTTTATTGTTCTGTTTTAAAACATCAGGTTATGAAAAGATGCCAATGCGTAGTTTTCACCTGGGGAAAAAAAACTTTTTTAAGGTTCACAGTTTGAAAGGGAACATTTACATTGTTTGTACTTTGATAAATAAAATAAATTACCTGAATAGACCCTTTACTCTTCTAACAGCGTAGTTGTCTCATTTGTCAGTTCACAACACTGTAAAAAGTGGCTCCTCAGATCTACCTTAAAAAAATACTTCATGTGGTGACAAGCAATTGAACTAGTTTCATTCGACTTAAAAACTACATTAATTGAAAGAATTATTCATTCAAAGTATTAATTTAGGTTGAATAAAACTAGTTAATGCACTTGATACCACATCAAGTATTTTTTTAAGGTAGATCTGATGAGCCACTTTTTAGAGTGCAGCCTCAGTTCCACCCATGACATTTAGTTTTTTGACCAATTGGGCAGAGGTGTAAAATTCAGGTCCAGAAAATAAAAATCCTTCCCAGGATTTTGTTCCAGCGGCCTGGCTTCTCTAGTTAGATCACACCACCAGCAGAGCTGTCTAGGCAGTTGGAACAAAATCCTGGGAAGGATTTTTACTTTCTGGACCTGAATTTTACACCTCTGCCCAATTGTATGGAAGCTTTTTGAATACTTTTCTTTCATCCATCCATCCATTTTCTAAGCTGCTTCTCCCTCAGGGTCACGGAGGGGGGGTGGGGTGCTGGACCCTATCCCAGCGGTCATCGGGCAGAAGGCAGGATACACCCTGGACAGTTTTTCTTTCATATTCATCCAAAAAAGTTAATTGCTTGCAATACTTAGAATGTTTTGCAGACTGTGCTGATACCTGATGTCATGTTTCTAATAACATTACAACATCATATCAATTTACACCATTTCAGAGCAGAGAAGATTTAAGTTTCTTTCAGTTTTATTTTTGTCTTATAACAGTTTATTTTACACAGACCGAAAAAGGTCTTAATTTGATGGATGTTTTGTGTTGGTTATTAAACTCACTGAGGGCCATATTTTCATGGATGTGCAAACAGCACCGACATACTTTCCTGTAACATTTTAAATGCTTATTAATTTTAATAAGCTGGCTAATGGAAGCTTTTTATACAGTAAAATGGATGTGAGAGTTGTGAACGGTTGTATTTTTCATACAGACTTTCTTGTGAGTGACTAGTCAACTCTCGGTTTAGAGTCAACTCTCAATTTCCAAATGCCTGGAATCGAGGAACTGATTCTTTTAGGGAATCCCAGCCCTATTTTGCATCTTAAGTGCTACGAAGACCTCATGAAAATAGGGCCCTAAATATTAGAGTAAATCTCAACACAGAAATGATTAAATGCTCTTTTGCCATTTTTTCCTTGAAACCTCGCACAGTTTGTTATAGAGCTGATCCATCAGAACTCAGAGGAACTTGCTATCTTGTATGAGTAATTGTGAAATGTTAAAGATTAGCGTGAGATTTTATGAAGTTAAAAGGAAACCCCAGTCACCCGGCCGGGGAATCGAACCCAGGCCCTCCTCGCTGTGAGGCGACTGCACATTCCATTTTTCAAAAATATGTCCTATTAAAACATCCAAACTCATGTAAGATAAAGCTGCCCACAACTATGTGTAACTTGCACTAGAACTAGTGCAACTAGTGATTAGTCACCGCACCACTGACAACTTTTAATTTAAATCTTTTTGACCTTCACTCACATATATTTCCGGTTCCATGCATCCTCTTTTAATTGAGTTAAAGTTTGGCAAATTAATTTCAATTAAGTATAATTTCTCTATACGTTTTAATGAAGGTCTTATGGGGTCTATACCACCATGACCCATCATTTCTATACACTTCATTAAAAAGACTAACTCCTGTGTCCACTCAGCAGCGCTGACATGCCCAACCTGAAAACACAAAGTTTAGTCAGAATTCAAGGTCACGTCAAAACCGGACTGTCATCAGAAATGATGAGGAATTAGTGCTCGAGCTCCGCGGCTGAAGTGAAAACACATCGGGGCCCGAAACTGATTGCGAAAGGAGCCGAAAATAGCCGAGCGTTACGAGACGAACCAGCCATCAGCGGATTGGCTGTCTGCAACACACACCCCAAGCCCCACCACCTCTGTGAGAGCCAATATGAAGTGGGGCATGTTTTACAGACGCACATCTTTAGTAGACCTTTAGATCTACAGAACAGATCAACAGATCTGCGTAACATGTCATACTGCAATACGAGCAATAAAGTGTGATGTACAGTCGCTCGATTTTGCTCAATCTCATTCTAAAAGAAAAGTTTTAACCTTTTTTTCTGGAAAACCTGCCCCTCTCAGCATGGCGCCCGCAGCCGGCTGACTGACCCGGGCTGACGTCAATGAGCAGCTGACGCCATCGGTCCGTTTCGGAGTGAAGTCTGCAGCCGCCGCGCTGTCTGTGTCTCGACTCAGGTAACTGAAATCAGACAGGAGCGGGTTTACGGGTCACATCTGGGCTTTAAATCTGAGGGTTGACTTTCTATTGTAATTGTGTAAGCCGTGTCATCGTGTCAGTCGAGTTCGTATCAGCTGCGCTTGCCTCGGCTTGGCTCGGCTTTGCTCGGCTCGGCTCGGCGACCTGCTGGCTACCTGTGTATAGCTGACAGTAAGGTGGTTAGGAGGCTAATGCGAGACTGGAGGCTTTTTATCCTCCAGCGTCTTGTTCAAGTTTTCCCGGTCTACCTTAAATGGTGCAGCCGTTACAGTTCGGCGCTGAAACGGGATAATTAGTAAAAGAAGCTGGAGAATAAGAAGCTTCTGCTTCATCAGGCAAGTCGAACATGCTGAAGCACATTTACTTACAGATTAAAGTTACCCCGTGTGTTAATATATATCCTGATATATGTAGACATTTGCGATGAACAAGAAACGTTAGCAGTGTTTGTTGTTTACAGATAGCAACGTTGCTCGGGGATTCAATGCTAGCTAGCTGGTTGGATACTACTACTAAATGACCCAAGTCTTTTTAAGAATTGTGTTAAATTAACTGTCTAAAAAGTTTAGTGTGGCCTCTGGTCAGCCGAGTTTGACTGGTGCCATTTTTATGTGTTGTTGTGCAACTTACGCAAGAGCTGCTGACCAGCTAAGCTAACTAGCTAACACCCTGTGTAACTGTGGCTTGGCCAGCAAGTGTCACTTTAAGGACTCTTTAAGCTCCGTGTAGTTCAGACCGACCCTCAGCCCACAGAGTGTAAAGGACTTGATGTCATTTCACTTTTAAGGTCCCTTTTATCGTGTCCAGTGTGTCATTCCTCCACTCCTGCCTGTGTTTCAGTGTCAGAGCTACTCAGCATGGCTTTAAGAAGCGCCGCGCGTCGCCTCCTCGTCAAGCCTCAGAGATGTGCCTTCCCCTCAGGGCTCAGGGCTCAGGGCACCGCGGCATCTGCACAGCGTGGTGAGGCCGCCGTTCACTTAGTTTCACTTCTTTTTATTTTTGCTTTTTATTCTGATATTTACTTTGAATTTTAAGTCATGATCCTTTAATTGTGATCTGTTGCAACTGTAACCAAATGATCATCATATTCTTTGCAAAAGCTAATCATGATATATAATTGTAATAGCTCACATTTGACTATTTTCAACTTTATCGTCTGTTATTTTATCGAATCGAGCATCATAGTGTTCCTCTTAAATGCTAATTCTTATAACTTGTGTTTAACTGTGTTCTGCACTTTAGATTGTAGTCAGATCGTAATTTTTAATAAATGGTCATTTTGACTCCCTGCATTTCATATCTCGTCCTCTTCAGAAGCAGAGAAGGGTGGTGAGAAGAAGCAGGTTAAAGCACGTAAGATGGCAGACTATCATTCATTTTTTACATGCAGTGTGCTTTATGGGTGAAGAATTTTGCCCATTATTAATGTCATGCTCCACTATGTGACCTCCCAGCTAAAGTACAGTTTAGCTGGCGTGATGCTCTGGACCTGGAGGGATTGCTCACGGAAGAGGAGATCATGATCCGAGACTCCTTCCGAGCATACTGCCAAGAAAAACTCATGCCTCGCATCCTGATGGCCAACAGAAATGAAAGTGAATAAACAATCTCTCTCTCTCTCGCTCTCTCTCGCTCGCTCTCTCTCTCTCGCTCTCTCTCTCTCGCTCTCTCTCTCTCGCTCTCTCGCTCGCTCGCTCGCGCTCTCTCTCTCGCGTTCTCTCTCTCTCTCTCTCTCTCTCTCTCTCTCTCTCGCTCTCTCGCTCGCGCTCTCTCTCGCGTTCTCTCTCTCGCGCTCTCTCTCTCTCCCTCCATATATATATATATATATATATATATATATATATATATATATATAATGTGTGTGTATGTGTATGTATGTATGTGTGTATATATATATATATATATTGCCTTGTTTGTATTGCATGTGATTTGTATTGACTGTCATTATGTTTCACAGTTTTCCACCGTGAGATTCTGAATGAAATGGGTGAGCTGGGCGTTTTGGGCCCAACCATTAAAGGTATGTTATCTGCTAACCAAAAACAGATTTAACCTAGATTTAAGATAGCGTGACTCAGGTGTTTGAGAAATGGACTCTGTTCTCTTCATTTGTGACTAAAGGTCTGCCAGAAGTTTACTCTTTATGCCGTGTGTGAGTTTGACTTGCTCTTTGAATGGCAGAAGCCTCTAAAGACTGTGCATTAAACCTGGCTAGGTGAAATTGTTTTATTACAATTGTATTACATTTTATTATACTATCTGTTAGCACTGTATTCTCTCTCTCTCTCTCTCTCTCTCTCTCTCTCTCTCTCTCTCTCTCTCTCTCTCTCTCTCTCTCTCTCTCTCTCTCTCTCTGGTGCAGGCTATGGCTGTGCTGGTACAAGTTATGTGGCATACGGGCTGATAGCACGTGAGGTGGAGAGAGTGGACAGTGGTTATCGGTCAGTAATGAGTGTACAGTCCTCTCTGGTCATGCATCCCATCAACGCTTATGGCACAGAGCAACAGAAGGAGAAATACCTCCCCAGACTGGGTAAACCTGCAGATTCTCTAAATACTGACTTATTCCCCTGTTAGACTCGTAATAATCCACATGAGGTTCTGGGTTTCTGCCAAAATGAATGTTCAGATGATGTCGAAGCACACATTATTCAGAAAAGCGTCCTGTATGAAGCTCATTCACTTTGCTAAAACTACTGCATTAACATAAGACCATGTTATTGAATAAAAGTGTCCCTTTTAATAAAGCCGCATGCATCAGTGCTTTCATAGGAAAAAAAAAACTCGCCTTTTATTTTCACACAATTTGAAAACTTCAGTGGCCTTTACATTGTGTGAACATTTCATGACGCATATAATTAATGACTAATAGAAATAATGAAAAGTTTTTTTTAAAGTCCCTGTCTACTCATTTCCATGATTTTCTTCTGTTATCTATAGTTTTGTGGTGCCTTTACTATGAACTGGCAGCAGAAGAATATTCTTGGTCTTTTCTGTTGAGAGATTTTTTTTCCTGCTGTTTTCATTCTTTCATTCTGTTTTCTTAAACTTAGGAATAAAATGCTAATGTGTTGGCTACTCCTCTAAGATCAAGGCTCACTGTGTTTCCTCTCCACACTACTTTATAGGCGTGTCACAAAGTTTCTCCACCATGACCACAAATATGACTGTATTGACTCATAATGCTCATAATGTGTGTTTGTGTGACTGCCGTTTCAGCAGTTAGGCTGCCATAAGTTACAGTTGTAACATGAGTGCTTAACATTCAGATATCAGACGTGACATCTCCTTCATCTCCCAGTCATGAAATGAAAGCCTGAGTTCTCTAACATTGTCAGCAAAATTTCATCTCTAAAATGACCATCAGACAGCTTCTCTGTTTTCTGTTGTTACACAGCCACACAGTCATAAGCAGACAGCAGCTAGCTTTTTGAAGCATTTATATACTATTAAACTGTATTAAGGTATATACATTTCTTAAGTATAACACTGGTAAACACTTTTTCCATGGCACATGTTTACTATTGAAACAAAAATGTAAACATTTGAAAGCATGTTGACAGGGGCTTTAAAATTATATAACAGATGTTTTTTCAGAGAACATTTTTTTCAGAGTCCTATAAAGTTACGGTTTCAGAAATACAAGGTTTTCTTACACAGAAACAAGGAAACTAAATTCACTTCAGGTGTAGATAATTAGCTTAATTATTGACTAAATGGAATTATCCTGTGCTGGTTGGATTTTTGGTTACCAGACTTGTGACTTTGTACTACTGCGCCCCTGTGGTGTATTTGACCTGCTGTGTGCCCAACAGCACGGGGAGAGCTTCTGGGGTGTTTTGGCCTGACTGAGCCCAACCACGGCAGTGACCCTGGCAGCATGGAGACCAGAGCTAAGTACAACTCGTCCAGCCGCACCTTCACCCTCACTGGCTCCAAAACCTGGTGAGTTCTGTCCCATACCAGCAGTAAGATACACATCAGCTGCCAAAACCTAGTGACGTACCCATCACTAAGGCTGGGCATACACCACATGACTTTAAAATCTTAACAGATTTCTAAAACGGAGAGCGTCAGTTTGTCTTTGAATTTCTTGATTTGTTTGTTTTTGTTGTGATAATGAGTTTTGGGTACGAATATGAATTCAAACTGCCAGACCTCCTCAGATATGACATGGCACAAACAGATCTACAAGTACTGGACCGGAGCTGCTTGTGTTTTAATGCTTCCCTAAAGTGCAAATGGGTTATTAGGATGGGGTTGAGAAATGCTGATTCCACACAGTGAGCTGGAGAAATGTTTCACTACAAACTGGTATCTGAGCTGAAATTGTGAAGAGAGTGACTTGACGTCTGGATCCACACATTATAAACATGATAACGTCTCTTATCTGCCTGTTTTACACGCAGCTCCTCTGTGTCCGCTCTGCTGTTCATGCAGTGCACTTGCACGTCTCTCTGCCTGTTTCTCTCTTCTAGCTCTCTGATTGGCTGTTGAAAGGACTCGTGAACGTTTTGAGTTGTAAATGTTGATTGTTTGGTAATACTGGAGGGCCTCCGATCACTTCAGAGTTTCTCCTCTCACATCACCAGATCATCCGCATTGTCAGTTGCTTCCGATTGAGGTCCCAACCTGGAAAATTGCTTCAGACTGTGAAGATTTGTCACAAGCGTCAAATCCATGTTAAAACCAGGCTAAGAACTTTGTAATGTGGGCCCAGATTAATGCAGAAATTCCTCCTCATGCTTTCAGTCTTATTGGAACTGCTTTATACCATATTCATTTCCGCACTGTGTTTACACCGCAGGTTTTTTTTGTTTTAATTTTATTTTAGAACTGAGAACCATTTGTCTCTGTTTTGCACGCTGTGGAATTAGATCTCTGCATTTAACCCATCTGTGCAGGGAAACACCCACATAGTGAACACTAGTGAACACACACACTAGGTGGCAGTGAGCACACTTGCCCGGAGCAGTGGGCAGCCCTATTCATGGCACCCGGGGTTTAGGTCCCTTGCTCAAGGGCACTTCAGTCATGGACTTCAGTTATGGTTAAAATATTTTCATGGTGGAGAAGTATGTGCAGTGTACTGTAAAATGAAATAGTACCCAAAGTTTTTGCAGACTTACAACTGTTTTTTCATTATTAAGGTTAGTAATATAAAAAATGTGTAAGCTTGTCGTTTTGGAAAGCTACTGAAATGGCTGTTTTTGCATCGTAAACATTGCAACCCTTGGTTCCTATCACTACCTCTGTAAAGAAAAGCTAGTACGTTTCTGTACAGTGCATCCTTTCACATCAAAAGACTTTAATTGACTCTTTACATCTCAACAATTTAATTATAATTAAATTAGGGGAAAAAATAGTCAAATTTCCCTTTTAAAATCTGCTGTTCTTGGAACTCAATTGCCAAGTTATTGAGTGTTCAGTTAACACAGTGACTATATTCCTATTCGCACAGTATCAAAACTGTCCTGGTAATTTTTGTTTTTGTTAATAGGAGAATTCTATTAACATACTAACTATATTCATACTCACACAGTACTTGTCATAGTTATTCTCGTCAAAATGTTGAGAGCGTTCTGTTCATATTCACAATATGTAAACTGTACTGGCACTTGTTGCCACATCGTTAGGTTGGTTTTTACCCATGTCTCCGAAATTAACCACTCCCAAGTCTTATGTATGGTTAGAAAGTCAGGCAGAGGTCGGGGTGATTTAGCACTAACGTAACACTTCCTCCAGCACTCAGGCTGCCTAAAAATAGACAATGGCTCACATTACAGCATAGTATATTCCACCTGTATTACAGAGAGGAGGAGGGTTTACAGCGTCACCCTAAACACCCAATTTTGACGTTCCAAAAATGTATGAAAAAATAAGATTATACCGGACAACTTGTAAACATGTTCTTGTTAGACCTGGTAGATGTTTATAGTACAAAATCAAAAATGAACAAGATCATTCTTAAAATAAGAAATGACATTTGATGCAGGGAACACACTGATCAGTTTGGGACTGTTGAAGGTCATTTGTCCACTTGAGGGCACCATTTTCAAACTTTCTAGTGCTGTTGTTGCTCCTGTGGTCTGGGTAGAAGTGACTATTAAAGATCCATGAAAAATATATTAAAAATAAAAACAGTCATGGAGTGGAAATGTATTTATATTCCAAAAGAATATCATTACATATTGCATTTCTACCTTAATGAAAATTGCTTAAACTATGTGAGTGGTGTGTTCTCTCGTGTCAGGATCACAAACTCTCCTGTGGCTGATATCTGTGTGGTGTGGGCCAAGTGTGATGATGGGAAAGTGCGTGGCTTCATCCTGGAGCAGGGCATGAAGGGTCTCAGCACACCCAAGATTGAGGGAAAGTTCTCCCTGAGGGCTTCATCCACAGGCATGATCATCATGGATGATGTGGAGGTGCCAGAGGAGAACCTGCTGCCCAATGTGTCGGGCCTGGCGGTGAGATACGTTTGCTGTGAACACTACAGTAAAGAAAATAAAGTCTGATGTATAGCTGTATGTGAAAGTTATAATATGCCTGTTCAAATGACGTTTTGTTGATTTTTCTGAGTGAAAGTAAAACTGTCTACCTGGAACTTAAATATGGAACTGTCCTGCAAATATCAGTGCATAATTTCTGTTTATTTGTGGAGTCTAATATAGTGTTTTTAAAAAAAAAAGAATAAATAAATATGAAATATGAAATGTGCAATAACTTTTGCACGGGCCACATTTGAAGTTTTATTTTTCCCTAGTATGTTAGATTCAGCAAGAGCAGTTCAGCATTATGATGTGCAGTATGTCCTTATTTTCACTTAGAAAATCAACAGAACATGTACTTTCGCTCAGGAGCCCAAACTTTTGAGTATGACTGTAAACTTTTTTTTTTAATTGTTTTTTTTTTTTTTTTAAACATACCATTCCTTCTCTTCTGCCATAAGAAGGGATGTAGCAACCAATGTAGCAAGCTGCTTTAGTTTGAAATGTTCACAACAGTACACAAAGCAAAACAGCTGACACACGTCAGGAGCAAAACGTTTAAAGTGAATATTTATTTTTAAGTGATTTGTATAGAGATGATTCAGGTGTGATACACTTACATATGAGGTACAGCAGTTTGTTCTGTTTTGTGCCTAACACAGTGTTTGATGTGAGACTATAATACCCTAAAAAAATAGGCACTATAAATACATAGCGTACGCTTGTAGTGCATTGTGTCTCAGTAGAGGCATTGTGTACGATTTAACAAAGACCAATTTCATTTTATACTGTTTTGATTCAGTGCCTTCACAAATTTGAGATAAGGTAACAGCAATAGCTGCAATCTTACTCTCTAACACTGAATTAATACAACCAATATTTGCATACATAGTTGATCATAATTGGCAATGCAGCGATTTTTCTCTTCTTTAGGGCCCATTTGGCTGCTTGAATAACGCTCGCTATGGGATTGCCTGGGGAGCACTGGGAGCGGCAGAGTTCTGCTTCCATGCAGCTCGTCAGTACACACTGGACAGGTAAGACCGCTGCAGCAGTCTACTGTAGGCTCATCATTATGGCCAAACATCAATCAGCGCTCAGTTTCAGACGCAAAGTATGACAAAATAAGGCAATGCTTGAAGAGGCATGAGACAGGTTTGTGGAGAAGTTTAGCCAGAAGGTCTGATTGTTTCACTGGGTTTATTGTGTGTACTCAAGTCTTCTGTCTTCCGTCTTTTATTCACACCAGGATCCAGTTTGGGGTGCCACTGGCCAGGAACCAGCTAATGCAGAAGAAAATGGCTGACATGCTGACAGAGATCACTCTCGGCCTGCAGTCCTGCCTGCAGCTGGGCAGGCTTATTGATCAGAAGAAGTACGCCACGTCTGATTATTCAGCTATTCTAAACTATTTTCTCACTGTATGTAGGTGATTAGACCAATGGTGTTCAGTTAGAGAGAACCAGAACTGCTTTAGTGGGACAGGAGAGGGCTGTAAATTAGTTTTGCTTATTTATCTTAATTTATTATGTGCAGCATAATTTTGTTTTTCAACCTGCTGTAAATTGTAAGTACAAAGAATTAAATAAATATTATTATACTATTATTATACTAAATATTATTATACTATAGAGAATGGCCTACCATCGTCGTTGATCTATCTAAAATACAAATGTTTTAATTTGTCCATTTATCTTTTGAAATTCGTTGCTTTTATTTGTGCTAAATGCAGGACTTTTGATTTTTGAGATTGTTACATGAAATAGAGGTTGGGTGGTTAGCCTAATATGTAGCATGATGGATGTTCTTTGAAGTATGGGCTATAGCTGGGGTCCCAGGATATCAGGCCAAGTCATAGCTGATTTAGTGCATCTGTTAGTTGTCAAGTTTAATAGGTGTGTTAGAGCAGGGCAATGACCGAGCTGTGCTGGACAACGGCCTTCCAGGTTATATAGGGAAATAGTATTTTTTCGCCTTTGAAAAGGTCACTTTTGTATGTGTATCATATTCTATGATATTTTCTCTAGAGCATCTCCAGAGATGATCTCCATGCTTAAGAGAAATAGCTGTGGGAAGGCTCTGGACATTGCCAGGCAGGCCAGAGACATGCTGGGAGGCAACGGCATTGCTGATGAGTACCACATCATCCGGCACGTCATGAACCTAGAGGCTGTCAACACTTACGAAGGTGAGATTAGAGTGAGCAGCAGGCACAGTCAAAAGAAAAAGAATAGGAGCTGATGTACAGAGGAAGAAATAGAAATTAGTGTTTAAAAAAGTTAAACCACAAGGGTGCAGTAACGTCATATAAAAGTATGACACTATTTGTACCTCAATAAGCCATGAAAAGCTGTGCATTGTGGTTATTTTAAGGGGTGTTATGCACAATGCCAACTGGCTACAAAATACAATGTTGTGAAAAACTAGTGTGCAAAATATACTTTAGTTAACAGTTAATAAAGATTACAGTAAACACTTTATACATATTCAGTGTAGCTCAGTTTTTGTTTTTGTTGGTTTTTTTTTTGTTGGTTTTTTTTTTACCATTAGGATTTTTTATAACTTGGCACATTAATACAGAACTCAACTGATGTGTGGCCATGGATGCATACAGCGTGTTATGACAGATGTGTGTGGCTCAGCTAATCGGATTTCAGAACCAGAACTGTTTTCTTTTTCCTTCAAATTCTACCATCATGTTACACATAAGAGCATAAACACTGTTTTAGACTACAAGCTCAGAGATCTGCATAAACTTCACTCCCTCTTTCTTATAAGATTACATGAATACATTTCGATTTTTGGGGGTTTTATACTTGGAAATTTCACGCTCTGTTCTCTGCTTTTGCAGGTACCCATGATATCCATGCCCTAATCCTGGGCAGAGCTATCACAGGACTACAGGCCTTTACCGTGGAGAAATAAATTTCTGCTCCTGCTGCCTCAACAGGACAGAATCTGTACTACATGTATTGCTGCTGGCTTTTACTTTGGCCCTATGGTGATCTATGGTTACTGCAGTGGGTTTTCATTGAACACTACCCCCACAAGTTTTAACAGTGTAAAAAAAAAAAACTGCAGAAGTGATTTTTAAAGACAGAGGGAATCTCTGATTAGTGCAAGTCATTAATTTATCATATGTAATTACTTTAAGTAGCCCTTAATCTAAAAGCAAAGAACTATTTTTCTACTCTGAATATGATAAACCCCTTGGACTGTAGTTTCATTTCCGATTTTGTATATAGAATGAAATGTACATGTAAAAGCAGAGTGAGAGTAAGAACAGAGGTATCTAAACATTCATAAGGACACAGTAAAATGAAATTCAATATTAAAATAAAGGTTAAAATCTGTGGATGTTTTGAGCCAAAGCTGAACCCAACCAACTCAAACAAGCATGTCATTCTAGAGTCTGACACTGTTTTCAGTGCAGGTAAATAAACGAACTGAGTTTGTCATTTTATATTTGTTGCTTGGTCATGCCCATTTGTCTTTCCTTTCAGGTTAACTGTTGCTCACTTATGTTTAATAGCTTAATGTAAAATACATAGAATAATACAGTGTTTCAACTTAGAATTTAGTAGAAAGGAATATGTTCCTTTTTGAATGAAAAGTGGCCGAATGTGGTATTTTTCCAAAGCTTTAGTTTGACCTGATATTAGCTTGATAAAATGCCAGTTTTTTTGGTCACTGTATAACACTCGGACAGGGTAGTTAGATGCAAATGCAGAAAAGTCCACAGAGCAAAAATGGTAGAACAGACAGGCAAAGAGTCGAAAAACCAAAACACAGTGATAACAGCTCAATAATGACACAGTGGCGATACCTCGCAAGGAGGCAGAGCGAGAGTCCGGGTTATAAAGGGTTGCTGATGGGTAGATTGTAAGCAGGTGTGTGAGTGTGGCAGGAGTCAGTTTCTCAATATTCCGGAGAAGCTGATATCTGAATGAAGGAACGGCCAGTAGGTGTGACACTGATTCACACAACATGCCAAAATCTTTGGGTAGCTTTTTTTAACTCCTTGATCCTTAATTTGTAACAGATGTGAAAAATGTCTGAATTCTTTAAAACTGGTTGGAACTTTAAATTTCCATAGCAATCGCATGGACTTCACTCTTTGCAGTTCATTCTTTGCAATAAATAAATAAATAAATAAATAAATAATGCTGTTGACAGGCCTGTCAGTTATTACACAATTTTCTAACTGCAATTATCTGAGATGATCACAATTATTTAAGCCGACTACAATATTTTCTACAGATTTAACAACAACATTATACTACAACAAGCAAAATGTACATTTGATGTGCTGGATTGACGCGAATAAATGTGAATAGCAGTAATGCATTCCTAAACACAAAACATGGCACTTGCAAAAAGTTCTAACATGGTGCTCTAACATGTTTAGAGGGCAGCATGAGTAATATTTGTTTAGCTACATAGCCACTGTAAGGGTTTTAGCATGTAGCAGAATTAATGTTTTATTCTGTTGATTATTTCACTCTCAAGGACAAATCTAGCTTTGATTTACTCCACAGAAGATTCTATAACTGTAGACATTTATTAAACCAAACATGGCAGCAAGGAAGCAAGATGGCTAATCAGTTAATTTAACCACTTTAGGCTGGTACTTTAATAGTTGCATATGATAAACACAAGACAAATTTATTCATCGCAATTAGCTATATGACCATTTTCGGCTAAAATTTCTTGATTATGACAGCCCTGCATGTCCCACAATCCTCAAAGTACATGCATTCAGTCTAAGACTGAAGAGAACCCACCAGAATTGGGTAAAAATGATTATTACTGACAGTTGTACATGATTTTATTTTTCATGAAATAGTGAATGAATGTGTTCTTATTCAGCTGCCTTACAAAAATAACTGATTTACCTTATTTTCCTCCTTCAGGTAATGCAATGTAACTTGTAACAACACCCAGACCTTTATACACCCAAAGCAATGTTTTAGAAACTGTCTAGACTAAATCTGAATTACAGTGAATAAGCATGCATAATTAATGTTTCAGCAATCAATGTTTCCAGTGCTCAGGCTTGATTTTCATTTTTTATCTTTCTTTACTGGCCATGACACGCTTAATGTTATATGGTTTCATAAACTGTAACATCTGTGACACAAATGTTTTGAAATACTTACCAATCAGAATATTGCACAGTAAGGTTAAACTTTGAGCTCCTTTTGTTCTGCTCCATTGTTTTTTTGTTTATTATCCTAGTTACATGGTGATTGTGTGCATGTTTTTCGTGAAAAAACCTGATGGTCCACTGCTTTTTAGCCTTCTGTTAAATGGACTCTAATCCAGTCCCCATTTTATGATGGTCTGGGTGTCTATATGTAATGAATAGCTGCTTATTTAGACTTATATAGATTAATAACAATGGCTGGCATCACAAACAGAATTAGGTTTCTAAAAATAAGGTTGGAAGAAAAACTTTCATCTTACAAAGCCTCTCTCTTCATCTTACACAGCAATAACTACACAAATATAGCCTGATAGTTAAT
This sequence comes from Pygocentrus nattereri, assembly GCF_015220715.1. Lineage (NCBI taxonomy): Eukaryota > Metazoa > Chordata > Actinopteri > Characiformes > Serrasalmidae > Pygocentrus > Pygocentrus nattereri. The sequence continues at coordinate 5,652,234 of NC_051224.1, forward strand.
GCTTTTAATAACTTTAATAAAACTAAAGATCAAAACGAGCACAAATGCATCCTTTCAGGTTGTTCTGCCTTACAGTACTTTTTCAACAACACTTGTTTTAAATTACACATTTTGTTGTTTCACTAACAGAGCAGCATTACATGCTGTAGGTTTTGGATTTTATTTCTTCTAGAAAAAAAAAAAATATAAATTAGACATAAAATGAGTACAGCGTTTCACTTCCCCGGTAATATAAACAACTTCTATTTTATTGTATTATGGTGTTATAATATTGGTCTCAACTGGATTTCAGGTATCTGGTGCTATGGAAGTATTTTAAGTGCTGTGTGATAAGCGGCATTGTATCTACTGGCCAGTTTGCTGTAGACCTTTGTTGATGGCTGCCAGTGTCTGGCTGGCTCCCTGTAGCTCCATGCTAAGCTGACTGCTGCGCTCCAGCACCTCTGAAAGCTCTGTGAACTTGGTCTCCATCCCTCGACTGTGCTCCTCATAATACTCAAACATTTGTTCCTTCACCTGCTGGCACATCTCACTCACCTGCACAGTCATACACAAACACACAGTACAGATTATGGCAAACTTCACAGTTGAAAAATATTAAACTGTACATAGATAGATAGATTTTATATTTTAGTATTCACTCACCCATGCAAATCATTGAATTCAGGTATTCCAATCACTTCCATGGCCACATGTGTATAAAACCAAGCACCTACGCCTGCAGACTGCAAACATTTGTGCAATCAGACAAGCCCCGTTCTTCTTGCAACCGCCAAACCCAGACTCGCCCATCAGATTGCCAGACGGAGAGGCGTGATTAGTCACTCCAGAGAACTCGTCTCCACTGCTCTAGAGTCCAGTGGTGGCACTTTACATCACTGCATTCCACGCTTTGCATTGTGCTTGGTGATGTAAGGTTGGATGCAACAGCTCGGTCATGGAAACCCATTCCATGAAGCTCTCTATGCTGTCCTTGAGCTAATCTGAAGGCCACATGAAGTTTGGAGGTCCGTAGTGACTGACTCTGCAGAAAGTTTCCAACCTCTGCGCATTATACAATTCAGCGTCCGCTGACCCCGCTCTGTCATTTTACGTGGTCTGTCACTTTGTGGCTGAGTTGCTGTTGCTTCCACTTTGTTATAATACCACTGACAGGTGACTGTGGAATATTTAGTAGTGAGGAAATTTCATGACTGCACATGTTCCACAGGTGGCGTCCGATCACGGTACCACGCTGGAATTCACTGAGCTCCTGAGAGCGACCCATTCTTTCACTAATGTCTGTAGAAGCAGTCTGCAGGCCTAGGTGCTCGGCTTTATACACCTGTGGCCATGAAGTAACTGGAACAGCTGAATTCAATTATTTGGATGGGTGAATGAATACTTTTGGCAATTGTGTGTGTGTGTGTGTATGTATGTATGTATGTATGTGTGTATGTATGTATGTATGTATGTGTGTGTGTGTGTGTGTGTGTATATATATATATATATATATATATATATATATATATATAAAAATTCTCACCAGATATCAGCTAGTTCAACTGATGGCCTATAAAAAGGTGTCTCGTTAACAAGGTGCCACACAAGAAACTTCTCATGATGGGTAAAACCAGTGAGGTCTCTCAAGCCCTTTGCAGCTTTATTGTTTAAGTTACTGTATAGTATATAAAAGAGTTTTACACAAGGCTTGCTGAGAACAATATATCTCAGTAAATATTTCTAACATATAATTAAGAGTATGTTTAAGAGTAACAATAAACATGTCTCTGTGAAAAGTCTAGTACATTCCTATTCAAGTGTTTACTTGTACACACTCACCAAAAATCTTTACATTTTTGGTTTTGTTCGCTAATGTTCTTAACATATCAAATAAATGCAGCATAAAGAGCCACATATTCGCTTGCATTTTTTTGGTAATATTTAGTGAACGAATGAATTTATTCTGATATAAAAGTTGGTGCTGTTAGACTCGGGTAGATTGTAGTTGCTTTAGTTTCTCTGACCTCTGAGTATTTATTGTCTTTCTATGCTTTGTTTTTTTTATCAACTGATATTAAAACTACAGACTTTGACATATGAGGCAACTCATTTGTTGTGGCTCTTGACAGAAAAGGTATTTAAATTTCCATTCTGCCTAAATCGCTAATTCACAGTGTTGAGTTTATGCTTTATGGCTGCAGTCTCCACTGCAGGTTTAGCCTTCGTTACTACAGTGCAGTGCCAAGTAATTTTACAGTGCTGTTGCCAAGAATCAGGTGAAAGGATAAACTGCAACATACTGGCTAGTGGGTCATTTATAACACACTCTTAAACATAAGCCACAGACCTAATTACAAATTAGTCCGCAGGCTGCATTTGGCCCAATATACAGGGTGAGTCAAAAGCCACAGGACACCGTTCTTTTTTATTTTATTATTGACTTTTATCTGTGGGGTCATCTCAAACAAATTGTGTATGCTGAGAAAATCAGCAACAAACACCACCTTCAGCACCGCATCGTGGAGGCTTGTGACAGCATAAAAAATACATAATAAATATAATAAACATAATAAATAAAACGGTGTCCTGTGACTTTTGACTCACCCTGTAGTTACACCACATGCAGTTGATCTGCCCAGATGTTTGATGTCCAACGTGTTTTTTCTCAGCTTTGCACTAAAGCTATGAGGCCGATATAGTTAAGAAGTAATGGAAGCAAATAGGTTTCTATACAAGACATACTCTTATCAAAAAAACAAAACAAAAAAACTATCCTGACTCTTGTCCATATTGACCATTTAAATAACAGCATGTCATGTATTTGAGACTACTTAACAGTTTGACGCAGTTGCAGTGTGCATGACGCAAATTGGTATACATAAGCTTCCGTTACTTATCAGCTACAGTAGCTTCAGAGCTCCAGTGCAAAACTAAAGAAGCAAAATGTCGGATACCAAACATTGGCCTATCGAGTACATTTGGGATGAGGGGAAAACTGCATAAACAAAATTTTACACGAATGAAAACACATTTGTTATACTGTTAATAATAGAATCTGCTTCTGCCCCAAACCTCCTGAACTATTTCCTCTTGTCCTGATCATGTTTTCGACTTTCTCTACTTCTCTAGGACACCTGCCAAAGCTTGACAACAGAGCATCCAGTAACAAGACACAGAGACTCTGCCAAAGCTGCCCCTGAAATCCCAGCCTCGCCAACTGTTTTAGAACTATTGAATTTTCTAGGATCATCTTCCAAGAACAAATCACCCGCTTCCTCTATCTCGGCTGACTAATTACAAGGGTGATTAAAACTACTAGGTTCAAAGTCACCGTCTTAACAAATGTTCCATGACCCTAAGCTCCCATGAGAGTTGTCTGCAGAGTTATGCGGTAGCTTCTGAACTTATGGATTAATGTGTTTTTCCTTGAGTCTCGTCTTGCTTCAGTCTATACACCTTTGAACCAAGCAACAAGCACATTTCCCGCAAACACTTGAACGGTATTGTAAAGTGCTATTTTACAGACTACGGTTTCACTAAACAGCAAACAATACCTTCCGCATCAGCTTCTCCTCAAAGCTGCTCAAGACTTTCTGGTCCATGGCCCTGCTCTGGTTGATGCGCTCGATAAGGTCTTGAGCTTTCCTCCCAATCTCATCTATTTTTGAGTTAACAGGCTTGGGGACAACATCATCCACAGCAAGGCTCACAGGTGAACATCTGCTTGAAACATTGATGCCGGAGTCCTCACTTCAAGAAAAAGGATGGAAAGTGAGTGACATGATCAAGGACTTTCATCCTTTTCTTCCAAAAACACTTCACGACCTGGTACCTTCTTACCATCATGCCACTCACCTTTGCTGGTCGTGGCCATCATCTAGCGTTACAAAAGACAGCGTTTCACCTGTCGTCTCATGGTCTATACTATGCTCCTCCTGTGCCAACTAGGGAAAACCAAAAGATTGTACATTTTCTCCCTTTCTCATTACTGTTTTTTTCCTTTTACAATCAATGTCGCACGAGTCAACGTAACTATAGTACCATTTTACTGCTTTTACCTAAAATAGTCAGATTAACTAACGTTACACCTTTAGCTAACGTTACCTTTGTTTGCGCCCGATGAGGAGCTTTAGGCGTCGACTGAAATGTAGCAGAGCCCGGGTGTCCAAAGAAATGCTGAGCCATGACCTGTAAGACCAAATTACACCAGACTTAACTGTTTTATTTTAATGTTAACAGATTTAAGCAGCTTTTCTGACGTTTGCAAGCCAAGCCGGCTGCCTACTAGCAGCACGTCAGGTAACGTAACCGAGCTAACCGCTACCAAGCAACCAGCAGGCTAAATAACAGCTAGGTCAGCTAAGCTAATTAGCTTTCTAAGTTTCTTTACGCTACTTTATTTCTCACGTTCGCTAAATTAAGAAATTAAGAAGTACTTTGAATCATCTGCTGCTTGGACACCTAGCCAAATGTAAAACAAAGCGTAATGTAGTTTATAGACCGCTCTATTGACATGTAGATTAGCTAGTTTAGGCTGACATTTCCAACGGCTCCCGAATCCAGACGCGACGGAGAGCCGATGTGAGTGAAGCACCGGAATCCGGTCTTTCCTGCGTCTTCGGTAGTAGAAGTTTTATACACGACGTCTGCATCCCTGTTGCAAGCTGGAGGCTTTCAATAATAATAATAATAATAATAATAATAATAATAATAAAAAACTTACAATACTACAACCCCAATTCCAATGAAGTTGGGACGTTGTGTAAAACAGAAATAAAAACAGAATACGGTGATTTGCAAATCCTTTTCAACCTCTATTCAACTGAATACACTACAAAGACAAGATATTTAGTGTTAAAATGGATAAACTTTATTCACTCATTCACACACAAATATTCAGTCATTTTGAATTTGATGCCTGCAACACATTCCAAAGAAGTTGGGACAGGGGCGTGTTTACCACTGTGTTACATCACCTTTCCTTTTAACAACACTCAGTAAGCATTTGGGAACTGAGGACACTGATTGTTGAAGCTTTGTAGGTGGAATTCTTTCCCATTCCTGCTTGATGTACAGCTTCAGTTGCTCAACAGTCCGGGGTCTCCGTTGTCGTATTTTGCGCTTCATAATGCGCCACACATTTTCAATGAGAGACAAGTCTGGACTGCAGGCAGGTCAGTCTAGTACCCGCACTCTTTTACTACTAAGCCACACTGTTGTAACGTGCAGAATGTGGCTTGGCATTGTCTTGCTGAAATAAGCAGGGACGACCCTGAAAAAGACGTTGCTTGGATGGCAGCATATGTCGCTCCAAAACCTGTATGTACCTTTCAGCATTAATGGTGCCTTCACAGATGTGCAAGTTACCCCTGCCATGGGCACTAACACCCTCATACCATCAGAGATGCTGGCTTTTGCACTTTGTGCTGAAAACATTTCAGCATCAAATTCAAAATGAGTGAATATTTGCAAAAAACAATAAAGTTTATCCGTTTGAACATTAAATATCTTGTCTTTGTAGTGTATTCAATTGAACAGAGGTTGAAAAGGATTTGCAAATCATCGTATTCTGTTTTTATTTCTGTTTTACACAGCGTCCTAACTTCATTTGAATTGGGGTTGTATATTGTAATGTTTATGTCCAGTCTGAAGACAGAACATATTACAGTGTGGTCATTTGTGGTTAAAGGTCTTCTTCCTGTTATGTGTTTGTTAGTGTATTCTAAGTCTGATTCTTAAGGCAATTAGAAATGGTTACATGTTATATCTGGGGTCTTGGCAATGGAGGTGTGGGTTAGAGGCCTGAGTCCTTCAAGCCTGACACCTGAAAGGTTGATCATGCCTATATGTTAGGAGCCAACTATGGGCCTAACTCTGTCTTGGAGTTAAACACCCCATTCCCTCATAGAGAAGCTTACTGAGTCAGAGTCATTCACAGCCATGGGAACCAGACGTCTGTTTAATGCCCGCAAAATGTCCCACACAGAAAGTTATTCCAGGATATAGTAGGAAATTTAGACATTAATTTACACTAGTTTTAAGTTTTTGCCTAAATTATGTTTTTCACAACGCATTCATGGGAGACGGGTACATGCAGGGTATTGCAGGGCAAAATAGCCCAAGGAATTTTTTTTACTATTATTGTCCACATTCTATATAGATAAGGATGAGTTGGTAAGTTTCTCTACAGTGCTTTCTACATCTAACACACTGTCATTTTTAGCCAAAAGGGGACATCGGGTCTTTGGCCAGTGATCCTACAATCCATAATGTATTGCATAATCGCAGTAAGATGCTTACCTGGGAATTTGAAACACTTAAAATCCACATCATTGTTTTTTTACCATGCCAAAACAGGGACATACCCAGAGGGAGAGTCGACCCCATATTAAATGCACTGTTTCCCCTGATGTGCATTTGTGGAGAACAGCACCCAGTAATCCCTAAATGGATAAAGCCTTGTGCTTGGCTGTGGGCACATTAATGGACAGAGGTAATAACAATGAGATTGTGCAAGAGACTCACAGTTAATCCTTTCTGCTGCTCGGTCAGTTTGGGCAATATGTGGAGCAATGAAAGAAAATGTCAGTGGAAGAGAGAGGGTTGAGGTGAGGGAACACTGAGAAAAATGAGACTTTAATTGTGTGCCCATTTTAAGAGGGGGCATTTTTAAAGCTCTTATTGTGTTTAACTTCTCCTCTCATTGAAATTCAGGTGATTTCAGGTCTAACAACTACACTTAGTATGACAAAGACAAATGCCACTTGTTCTCGTTGGTCTAAATCAGAGGCTCTGAACCTGTCGCAGCTCACGGCCCACACAAATGACCACAAAATCTTCCACAGCCCTCGAAAAGATTTAATCAGTCCAATTGAGTTTTTCTGACTCACCTGATAAGGTGGTGATGTTTTTGGTGGCTATAAAGTGGTGGATGTCAGGCTGAAGAGGGGAAAACTGGTTTTGGTTCATTCCAATTTGGTTTAGATACATGCTCACTATGTTTAGTCTCAAAGTGATGGTGAAAATTCTTTGACTTTTGACATGTGAAGAGACGTTTGAGCAAACAACAGAGCATTTTCAGTTGCTGTGTGTATGAAGCCCAGCAGTAGCTACTTACTGCTACATTTTCTTTAATTCTTTGATAATATGCTTATAACCCTGAGCTAAGGGAATGTAAGTTCCAATATGGACATGAATGGATTCATGTTTCTTAACCATAAATCACACTTGATTTACTAGATGCTCCTAAAAAGCATGAAAGATGACATCATTAGATTAGAAACTCAAAACCCAAAAGGCAACTGAAAGCACTCAAAGTCAGACTAGGGGCCAAATTTCATTTGAATGCAAAATCCAAAATAGAGCACAGCTGAAGGAGAGGAGGACAGGAAGCTGCTGGGACAGAGTGACACAAAAAAGATGTTGGAACAGACAAAACCTGAGATTCACCTCACTGAGTCCGATAGAATGGCTGGTTCATCAATGTCCACAAAAAATCTACTCTGTATGATGGAAGCTTTATATAACATAGATTTCAGATGAAAGCACTGCGTATCTGTTTTCACAGAGTTTTACTTTTTATCAAATACTGCAAGCATGCAGACACTTTGGTTTTTTGTTATTTAATATGCTTCCAGTGCAGATATTCGCTTTTACTAGACTTTCTACTGTGCATTCATAAGCATCAGTACAATACATCAGTAAAGCAATAACATTAGCACTTGTTCTCTTTGTAACTGGTGTTTCTGCTGTGTTCAGTTTGTCCTGCAGCCTTTTTAACATGACTGCTGGATTTTCTCTTACTTTCTTTATTGTTAGTCTGAGAAGACATAGTGAAATCTGAAAAAAAAGTGACAATGTGAAAAATGCAAGTAAAAATAGAATGAAATCATGTAAACTCTATATTTTGTTGAAAATTGCACAAAGACAACATATCAAATGTTGAAACTGAGAAATGATATTGCTATTTTAAACATCTATTTTAGAGTCTGTTTTGAATTTGATGCCAGCAGCACATTCCAAAAAAGTTGGGACAGGAGTATGTTTAACAACACACTGTAAGTGTTTAGGAATTAAGGAGACCAATTCCTATAGTTTTGTTTGTGAAATGTTTTCCCATTCTTGTTTGATATAGGATTTCAGCTGCTCAACCGTTCTGTTGTACATTTTATTTCATAATGCGCCAAAGGTTTTCAAAGGGTGACAGGTCTGGACTGCAGGCAGGCCAGTTTAGTACCCGGACTCTTTTATTATACAGCTATGATGTTGTAATACATGCAGAATGTGGTTTGATAGCGCCTTACTGATATATTCAAGCCCTTCCCTGAAAAAGACGTCATCTGGATGGCAGCATTTGTTGCTCCAAAACATGTATATATTGTTCAGCATTAATTTGTGCAGATAAGCCAGTCACCCATGCGCACTAATGCACCTCCCTATCATCATGGATGCTGACTTTTGAACAGTTAACAGATAAATACCCAATAGTCTTTAGTTCAGACGACAATGTCCATGACTCCCAAAAAGAATTTCAAATTTTGATTCGTTGGACCAATGAGCTCGGGTCCAGAGAAGACAGCAGCATTTCTGGATCCTGTTTATATACAGTTGCTTCTTTGCATTTCAGAGTTTAAGCTTGTGTTTCTCAGATGTGTTCCTGGGCCTGAAGGCATGAGATCACAACCAGCCAATGTTGGTTTTCAGCCTTTTTTGTCCCTTGCATACAGATTTTTTTCCAGATTCTCAGAATTTTTAATGATGTGATGTACTGTAGATGATGAAATTCCAAAGTTATTGCTATTGCTATTTTATGTTGAGAAACATTATTCCTCCACTATTGCACTATTTACCTGCGCAGTCTTTCATAAAGTGATGGACCCAATCTTTTCTTTTGAAGGATTCAGCCTCTCCGAGGTCCTCTTTTTATACACAGTCATATTACCTGTTGCCAGTTGACCACCAGGTGTTTTTTAACATTACACAACTTTACCAGCGTTTTGGTGCCCCTGTCTCAGCTTTTTTGAAATGTGTTGCCGGCATCAAATACAAAATGGGCATGTAAGTCTTATATTCAACATTTGGTATGTTGTCTTTGTACTATTTTCAATAACATGTGAGGTGGAAATGATTTGCATATCATTGTATTCTGTTTTTATTTACATTTGGCAGTGTCACAACTTTTTTGAAAATGGGTTTGTACATTTGTCTGGGGATGATTCGTTATAGTTCCTCAAGCTATAATTGCATACTGTAGCTTCCGCCACACGCTCTGCAATTCAGAAGGGACTTTAGATGTGTAGTATGCAAAGCTGTGCCATGCACTCTTCCCATTGCACATTTTAGATTTTTTGTTTTATTTATGTCCAATATGTTAAACAAGTAACTAGATATCGTGCACTAAATTTACAGAAAATGTATGTATTTTAGTGCGTTCTCTGTAGAGGATATGTAAACTGACAACAAAACAAAATCAACAAAATATAATTTGATCAGGGCTGTTCAAACTTTTGCATGAGACTGTATAATGTATTTTTTTAACTGGACTTAACTGGTCTCTCTGTATCTATACTGTTTTATCTTTTGGCCATTTTGCACTTTTCCCCCACAAGACAATAAGTTTGGGAACCCCTGCTATACAGTAAACAGACTGGTCTATGACCATGGGATGACCAAAAGATTTATCATTGAGAATTCAAACAACACACGGCTGATATACTACAGTGCACCATTCTCTAATAGGAAGAAGTTCAGAACACGATCATTTCTGTGGTGTATGTTCAGCCACAGACTGAATTGAGAATGGCATCATGTTCCCGTTTCAGTTGGAGGTCAGAAATTGGAAACGCAGCAGTGTCAATATCAGTGGCAAATGGCTACTGCAAAGCCACAGCTGCACTGTACGGTATCCCTGCCGTCTCAGTGTCTCTTACTAAACAATGCAATACCATCCACCCGGAGCGAGACACATTAATCTGCTTTATAATAGGCTTTTTAAAGAGAGTAATGGAGCCTCAAATCCCCACACTTAGTGAATGCTGTCAGAAATGTCCTCATTATTTCATTATGAAACATCAAGTAATATAAAAGATGTTATGTCTGACAAGCCATATCATACCTATTCAATCCTGACCTGCAGTTTGTTTTTTTGCTGTTGTTTTAACATTGTTTCCAAGTTTCAATCTGGCTATATTATTTTAGTGCCAACACAAAAGCTAAAATAAAGCGCAGCCTAAATATTTCTTTAGATATTCTCTTAAAAATTAACGTGCCTTAGAGAATTCTTTAGAGCAATGCCACTTTTTTGTCACTTTTAACAACCTTTCTTCAAAGAACCATTTTTGTAAATGAGATTCGGCTTCACTGAAGTGCTGATACACTCGTTCAGTTTGCATGATCTCCATAGAAAAGCACTGGCAACAGAATGAGATGCTCTGGTGTAGCTACATAAGCCTAAGATCACCATGCCCAATGCCAAGCGTCAGCTAGAGGGGCTTAAAGACAAGGACATAGCTAGAACTTCTAGAACAGGCCAGGTACAACCTAGATATTTGATTGGTGTGACACACTGCTTAGAAAAAAATAATAAAATTGCAATACTGTCTGGAAGTGACCACACCATAAATAGATGACCAAACCATAAATAGATATGTTAGTTCTTCTTTGTAACTAAGTCTATCCATCATTTCCAGATGAATAAAATATTACAATACAACTATTGCTGAAAGTAAATTGACAGAGAAATCTGTGGTGATGTAACACTCTGTAGTTCTACAGTTACAGACTGTAGTCCATCTGTTTCTCTGATACTTTGTTAGCCCCCTTTTACCCTGTTCTTCAGTGGTCAGGACCCCCATGGACCCTCACAGAGCAGGTCCTCTGCAGAGACTCTGATGTGGTGGTAGTGTGTTAGTTTGTGTTGCGCTGGTGTGAGTGACACAGCAGTGCTGCTGGGGTTTTTAAACACCTCACTGCTGGACTGAGAACAGTCCACCAACCAAAAATATCAAGCCAGAAGTGTCCTTTGGACCGCATCAGATGGGCTACTGTCTCTGACTTTACTTCTAGAAGGTTAACCAAGAAGGCAGAGGAGTCTAATAGAGTGGACAATGACACACAGTGTTTAAACTCCAGCAGCACTGCTGTTCCTGATCTACTTATACCAGCACAACACACACTAACACACCACCACCAGTGTCAGTGTCACTGCAGTGCTGAGAACGATCCACCACCCAAATGGTACTTCAGTGTCAACACCTCAGTGTCACTGCTGGACTGAGAATTGTCCACCAACCAAAAACATCCAGCCAACAGCATTTTGTGACCACTGATGAAGGACTAAAGGATGACCAACACAAACTGTACAGCAGAAGACGAGCTACAGCCTTTGACTTGACAGTGTTGACAGTGAGTGGACACACACTAATACACCTCCACCACATCAGTGTCACTGCAGTGCTGAGAATGATCCACCACCCAAATAATCCCTGCTCTACGGTGGTCTTGTGGGGGTCCTATGGGGTTTCTGGGGGAAGTAAAGTTTGCAGAGAAACAGATGAGCTACAGTCTGTAATTGAAGAACTACAGAGGGCTACTATATGTTAAATGGAGCTCACAAAATGGACAATGAGTGTACAAACAAGGAGATGGTCTTGATGAAGCGGCTGGTCAGTGCACATGAGTCTACTGATTAAAAAGCTAACCAGACTGCGCTGTATAAGCTAACCTATAACGTTGTTGATGCCTTATTAATGATGGCTTTCTAATGATGGCTGACTGTCTCATTTTCCATAACTGGGGTGGCCAGTAGTGACAATGCTTCATTCTAGAGTGGCACTGGTCAAATCCAGAGTGATGGAGCTCCAACCAATGCTTTTGGAATTAGCTGGGATGGTGTTTGTGGTCCAAAACTAATCATCCAACATCAGGACCTGACTTTACTAATGCTCATATGGTTGAATGCAATTAAATCCTCACAGCAATGCTCCAACATTTAATATAAAGCTTTCCCGTAAGATAGAGGCTAAGGTAGAAACCAACTCCCTGTTCTTGATTTCAAATGAAACATAGGGGGATCAGGTGTGTACAGATTTTGGGCCTACAGTGTAACATTCCCTCTTGCATCTCGGGTAGGGCCTCCAGAGCGGGCCACTCCGCCTCTAAACAGTGGAAATCCATCAGGGAAATAGAATGGTCTGGAAAAGGCCCCTTTTTCCACATGGTTGAATAATAGTGGTAAAGCAAGCTGCTTCTCCTCACTCGAGGCTCTTCACATGTGCTTTTAGAAGTGGGTCATTATGAAACCAACAAATCCTGTGCATGCTCAAACTGCCTTATGTAAGAGGAACACTGCTAGCTTAGCTGTAGCTTAATCATTTTTTGACAGGATGATAAATATTACTGCAAACAAAATATTTTATAACTATAGCTAAAGCAAGTAAACCATACAGAGACATAGAACGCTCTTATGTTAAGCTCATGTTTTAGCTTAAGAGGGGCTGTAATCTGCCTGAAAAGTTAACTCAAGACTCAAGCGACTCATGAATTACACAACTACATGAACTACAGCAATCTGTAAAATCTATAAAGAATAACTGTAACTGTATGTTTTTTTTCCTTTTTAAGGATTGCGAATGGGGGGTGCACAGTGGGAGAGATGGAGAGAGCACAAAACAGTGAGAGGGAGAAACAAAGAGCGAGACAAAGAGGACAGGGGTAACAGAGGAGAGGGAGATAAGAGGAGAAAAAGACAGAGACAGAGATGGGAGACAGAAAACAGAAAGAGAGATGGCGGGGTGGTGTGAAAAGTACAAAAACAAAAGTAAGAGAAAACAAATGAGTGATGGAGGGAACAAAAGCTAAAGTGTGACATTATTTCTGACATCCTGATTGTCATTCCTTAAAGTTTCCATTAAAATCAACTTCAAGGAATGTTTACAAATCCGTTTTCATTTAAACGGCTGAAGGCTTAGGCTGATACTTAATCTGCAGTCCTCTTGAAAGGTGATGCTCTATTACAAGAGAACTAATAGTATTTACCAAGTACAGTGCTGCTCCACTAAGAGCCATACAGAAGTACCCGGAGTGCTACTGCATTTCTCTGCTGTCTGAAATCAGGCCATCGAGACTGCAGCCGAATACACAGAACCAGCCTGCAGTATCCTTTAAAACTATATTCACAGTGCCTTCATCTGCAGTCCGCTGCAAAGGTTTGAACACACCTGGTCAAATGAAATGTTTTGCTGATTTCTAAGGGAAACTAACATCTTCTACAGGGAACACACTCAGATATGACATTTTGTCTGCAGATTTATGTCTACAGTTTCCTTTTATTAGCTGAGTTTAACAGTACTGGGAAAAAAAAATTAAATGTGCTGTAAATTTTGCACAGGCTAGATTTGATCATTTTTTTCCTCGATATGTTAAATTCATCAAATAAATAGTAATCATGCATTAAAATGTGCAGCGGTGCGTTCGCTGTAGATGATGTCTTCACTTATTTACACTTTCAGAACATCAACAAAACAAGGCGTTTGCCCAGGTGTCACGGTTGGCTACTCCCACTACTCCATGTGCCCCTTTGTTTTGATCTACCATGTGCATTTGTCTTGGTTTTCTAGTCCACCCCTGATTGTCTCCACCTGTGTTTGCGCCTGTCCCTCATTACCCTTATGTATTTAAGCCCTGTGTTTTCCCCTGTCTGGTTACTGGTCTTTGCTTGAATCTCTGTCTGTGTTGTTTGGATGTTTATGCCTGTGTTCATTTTGTCATGTCTGTCTCTTCAGCTCTCTGTATTGGCTATTTGACGCTGGACCGTTTGGACTATGACCCTGGATCTGCCCTTAATAAATCTCGCTTATCTCAGCACGTGCGTCCGCCTCCTCGCTCCGCGTTACACCAGGGCTGCCCACTTTTTCATACAAGTCTATGTATACCATTCTACCCATCAGTCACATCACTGGCGCTCAGTGATAAAAGATTTTAAGTGTTGAATGTGTTGTTACACTCAGTAAAATGTACAGTATTCACAGATATAACTTCTTCATACTGAAGATCAGCCAACAAATTATGTGTTCATCATTCATAATTCATTTCAGCGAATGTACAAAACTGTAACACGGCTAAATATTATGGCACAGATAATTTGTACAAACACATAAATGTGGCACTACTGTCCTATAGTAAAGCTGCACTATGTAAGACTTCATTTGTTAAAGCTGAAAGAAGTAGTGTCTGGAGAAAAAAAGAACATGGTAAAATATGGTGTCTATACTTTGGATACAGATTTCAGAGAAATTTTACGGACCACCTCATACATCATCTTTACTTATCAATGACACCTGTGCAGGCTGAAGATAAAAAAAAATTATATATATATATATATATATATATATATATATATATATACATATCACTGTTGTCGGAAACAAAACCTCGTATCTCCATTTTTCAGATTTTTTAATATTTTGGAAGCACTTGTTGCTCTTTACATTGTGTGTAAATTTCATGATGAATGGACCAAAATAAATGGCCCAATATGACTTGGAAAAAAGTCTGGTTCCAGTGACTTACATTAAAAGTAAAGTAGGTTTTTTCCTTCTCCTGAAAAGTTACCATTTCAAGGTTTTCTTCCAACAAACGCCCATTTCCACCGGAGAGGTCCCCAAATCCCTGAAACTTACATATTGTAGCGTTAATGTGTAATGACTTAGATTATCATTCGCACAGTCCAAAAAAATTCTTTCCTTTTACTTTTAACAGCTTTAGTGACATTAATATCGTTTTTTTCCAGAGCAGAGGCCCTAAAAATGTTTTATTGCTAAATCTATCACTATAAACTGACAATATTAATGAATAATAATCAGCTAGATATCTTTGAGTAGACATGTAAATTAAGCAATGAGTCGTCCATCCTGTCTTGAAGCCACTTCACTTCTTAGAAAACACTTCAATCCATGTGATTCCTTAGACTGTTTTAACATAACTCTAAGAACTTCGTTCAGAAAGATCCAACAATATCTTGTAATATTTGCCTGCGCTCTACACCAAACACAGTTCATTAGTCTTTGATTCTTTGAGATTAACTGGAAAAGTTTGGGAGCCCCAGTCAACGTGACGTGTTTCGCTGATTTTCAAATGAATACATCCGCTAAAGAGAAGATAGTTTACCACATTTTTCCCAACATGTTAAACTCATAATTAATACACAGTGCCCTGGAAGAAACACTTCAGATTCCCTGAACAGAAACTTTACTGTGGACGGCTCCATTTTTGGAAATTAGACGTGTGAGGAACAATTTTAAAATATAAAGAACCTCCATATAATATAAAATTAAATGAAAGGTTCTTCACACTCACAATTCACATTTTCAAATGTGGTTCTTGAGGGAGCCAGAAGTGTTTTTTCTTTAGTGTTGCTCAAAGAAGTGTATCGCTAAAAAGTTCGTTTTATTCACTTATTTTATCTTTTATCATTAAATTCAGCATTTATTATTTGGGTGGCGGCTCATTTTCAGCACTGCAGTGACATTAAGGTAGCGGTGGCATTTTAATGTGTGTTGCATTTGTACAAGTGGATCAGACACAGCAGTGCTGCTGGGGTTTTCAAACACCTCACTGCTGGACTGAGAACAGTCCACCATCTAAGAATATTAAGCCAGAAGTGTCCTTTGGACTGCATCAGATGAGCTACCGTCTCTGACTTCACATCTAGATGGTGGGCCAAGAAGGCAGAAGAGTCTAATAGAGTGGACAGTGAGTAGACACAGCGTTTAAAACTCCAGCAGCACTGCTGTGGCTGATCTACTTGTACCAGCGCAACACACACTAACACACCACCACCATTGTCAGTGTCACTGCAGTGCTGAGATTGATCCATCACCCAAATGATACTTGCCCTGTGGTGATCTTGTGGGGGGTCCTGACTACTGAAGAACAGGGTAAAAGGTGGCTAACAAAGTATGCAGAGAAACAGATGGACTACAGTCCATCTACACTACAAAGTGCACCTATATAGTAAGTGGAGCTGATAGAAACAAGTAGGTGCACTTAATGAAATGGCCGGTCATATGTTTGTAAAATAATTCAAAGAACCATTGGAATGCACTAAAGCAGATAGGCGGACTGCGGCCCGAGTCAGGACCCAGAAGCTGTCCTCTGTGGACCTGGATCTGTAACCGACAAACTATGGAGAATTATTTCATTTTGATGGGGTGGTCCTTTTTTAATCGGCATAACTTTTCTAGCCTTTATACAGTAGCTTTAGCGGCCCGAGAGACTCCCAGACCAATTGCATTTTTAGTAAATATCACATGTGACGCTACTCAGCCAATCAGATCTGTGCATTGCGATGAGCACACAGCAAGAAACAGCAGTCAGAGAGGAAAGTGAGTCAGAGGGAAGTTATTTAACGTGCTGTGCTCTGAAAAGAGAAAACTGACAATAAATGTTGTTAAAATGTGACTGAATTGTACTTTATTTGATCTGATATTCAGTTGTTGACTGTATAAGATGTTGGCATTCTTACTCGGCTACTTCAGTAAACAGTACGGTACTGTGTGAAAGTCACACCCATTTTCAAAATCTATTTATTTGTGTAGTTTGTGTTTATTTGCTGAGAAAAGTGTTGATATTTGAATAAACAAAATTCATAGAATATTAATAATGATCATATATATATATATATATATATATATATATATAATAAATAGTGATTTTATGGATATCAGTGTGTTTGTTTACCCATTTCCGCACCTCTCCTCGAGGAAGTCCAGTATTATATGTAACCAGCTCCTGGTTTGACCAATCAGTGCTTCAGTAAATTGAGCTCATGATGTAATAGATGATATTAACGAGTCTCTGTGGCGGCTGTGAAGGTGTCCAGGAAAAATATGGACCCCAGAAATTCTTGTTACTGTTTATTGTTTTTCTGTTTATTTGAATTATGAATACGACTTTATTCTAATGTATATTGTGATAAACTCCCTGCTGAGGGAAACTGTTTAAAAGTTTGCTTAGATGCCTAAAACTTTCCCACAGTGCTGTATATGGCACTGAATCATGAGCAGGCGATGTTCCGGACCTTTACTTGAGGAAATTTTCTGAATTTTAATTAAAGACCCCTGCACTAAGGGTTCTCTGTGATGGAGCACCTGTGCCATGAGGTCCTTTAAAGAAAAAGGATGGTGCTAATGTAGGTGTTGGATATAAACACAAGAATGTGCTGCTCTGAACATGTTATCTTAGGTGCATCATCGTAATGGGAGTGTAGGAGTAACCCAGCAGGGCTGCGGGTCAGCTGGATGTGTGAGACTCGGTGTGAACATTTCTCTCACTGAGTGTCCAGACTGGCTCTGCGGTCGCCCATTGACGACACCGCTCTTAGAAGGATTAGCAGCGTAAACAGATGCCTACGAGAAAAGAAGCGTTTCAGGGAGATCACACATCTTCGTGGAATCCCCAACTTAATGGACTTAGTGTGATCTGCTCGGCATGATCGAGGGAGGCGCTGGAGTGAGTTCTCAGAGGCGGGCTAAAGCCGGCGCGCTTCCCTCGTGTCCAATGACCGCGCGTGGAAACGCAGTGGAAACAGGGGGCGGCGTAGTGCGCTAGAGAACACGGTCTAATGAGGAGCGGAGACGGACAGCGATTCACTTCAGCACCGCGGACAGCGCGGCTCACTCCCAGCAGCGGCTTCGGCTGGAACAATAACTGCTGCTTTCAGCTCTGGAGACGTCCAAACCCCAACAAGTCCAGCGAGGCTTCCAGCAAACATACAGATACAACGAAGGAAAGAGCCTTAAGAATGTGAATTTCACTCTGTGCTTCCAAGAAAGAGCATCCAGCGCCTTACGATGAAGGTAAGAATTGGTACAAATGGCCATTTTGTCCATTTGTGAAAGAAATAAAGGTGCCAAAAAGCGTTCTTTGGAGCCAAGAACCACTTTTGGATCTCTTCTTTGGTTGGTTTAAAAGAAACGTTCAGAATCTGATTTGCACCTGAAGCAGGTGGTGAATATGTCAAATCTTAAGGCGTTTTACTAAGTCATTTACTATTTTATCGGGTTCAAATCAGTATTTTCCTTACTTTAATCATTAACAAAACAAAAGAAGATCCCAATTCGACTATGGATGAATGACATTTACATCTACGGCATTTGGCTCATGCTCTTATCCAGAGGAGCTTACAATTTGCTCAGTTTACACAGGTAGGTGAAGGTGGTGTTAGGAGTCTTGCCCAAGGACTCTTGGTATAGTGTAGGGTGCTTGCTTGATTGAATCCCAGTCTACAGCATAGAAGACAGAAGTGTTATCCACTACACTACACCAACCACTATGTATAGAATCAGAATATTCAAATATGTACTGTTATATGTTTACATTTATCATTTCAGACGAGAATTTAGTTGGACAAGAATGGGTTGAATAATCACCATGTAAAGGCTCTATACCAGAGGTCACTAATAGGCGGGCCGTGGCGAGTCCGGACCCAGAAGCTGTCCTATGCGGACCTGGATCTGTAACAGATAAACTATGGAGAATTATTTAATTTCGACAGGGTGGTCCTTTTTTAATTGGCATAACTTTTCTAGCCTTTACAGTAGCTTTAGCGGCCTGAGAGACTCCCAGACCAATCACATTTTTAGTAAATATCACACGTGACACTACTCAGCCTATCAGATCTCTGCATTACGATGCACACATGGGATGGACGAGGCAAGAAATAGCAGTCAGAGAGGAAAGTGAGTCAGAGGGAAGTTATTTAACGTGCCCTGCTCTACAAAGAGATAATTGACAATAAATGTTGCTGAAAAATCATTGAATTGTACTTTATTTGATTTGATATTCAGTTGTTGACTGTGTAAGATGTTGATATCAAGTGATATTCTGGACCTTTTCTTGAGGAATTTTTCTCTAACTGGACCTTATTGAATTTTAATTAAAGACCCCTGCTCTACACTAATCAAAATTAGATTTTTCTCCTAGAACTATACAACCAAGCCAACAACCACTTAGGCAGCTTCGTCTTTAAGAGCACAGCCGTTTATCCATCCCTTGTTTGTCTAATTGTGGTTTCAATCTTTGATCCTCTCTTCTAGAAAGTTATACAATGGTTGATGGTTTGTCCAAGGCCATCCACCGTACACGAGCACTGAGTTGGTGAAAGAAACAAGAAACTCCTCCAAATAATTAAGCAGGATAAAAGAGAGTCATGAACTCCCTGAACGTAACCAGCTTCAATATCACGGATGAGACTGGACACGCCTATCAGTACTCCTTTCCTGATGAGGACTCTTTGTACAAGGAGTACAAGCCAGTATCCCGGGACCTTATACCACTCCCCAAAGCAGTGCTGTACCTGCTAATGGGTGCTTTGGTGGTGGTCGCAGTTGCTTATGCCATCGTGGGCCATCTGATCAAGGACCTAGCCAATGATGTAGTAGGTAAGAACGCACCTGAATTTTTTATCCGAAGTGAAAGGCCTTTTATAGCAAACGTGATAGAAGTGACTGCAAATGTTGTTGACAAGTTTCTTAGTTACTGCCAAAGTCAGGTCAAGTTTAAAGTCATGCTCAACATGAAGATGTGGCCTGCAGTTCAGCACCAAACGTCAGCTTCTACTGAAAGCAGTAGGCTTTGACTGGCTTTAACTTTATCAGTTTAATCTCACTGTAAAAGGTGGTATGAATAAAAAGTGAAGGCTTAAAAATGAAAAGTTCCCAAAGGCTCCTACCCTTTCCATAAAGATCACTTTTTTGCAAGGAAGGAAGAAATAGTTTCTACCAGGGCGCTCTTAAAAATGAAAGCTCCTGAACGGTTCTTGGCCCAGTATAGTTTCTAGAAAAAAACCTTTACATTACTCTAACACGGTTTACCTTATGGTAAAAAAGGTTCTTCACACTCTTACAGCATTTGCAGTCTTAGCAAAAAGAGTTCTACCACAAAAAAGGGTTCTGTAACATGTATCAATATCATCTAATATACACTCTAAGTATATAAGTATAAAGGTGCCAGGGTTATTTGTATAATACCATGAAGAACCGTATTTCTTTGGTTTCAATGGATGGTTCTTTAGTGAACTCTTTTTGTAAGTAAGGTGTATATGTGTGAAGAACCTTTTTAAAGCTTAAAGAATGGCCACATAATGCAAATGTGTCCATTATGTGAAGGTTTTACAACCTTAATAAAGGTTTTTCACACTGGTACATCTGAGTGATTCTTCTATAGCAGGGGTCACCGATCATGTCCACAATGGGCCAGCGTGGCTGCACATTTTCATTCCACTCAAGCAGAACACCTGGTTCTACTAAGTTTAAGCAGTTTGTTTCAGTCTTCAAACAGCTGATTAGTTATATAAGCTGAGCTCCTGCTAGGTTAGGATGAAAACCTTCAGCCACACCGGCCTTTCATAGATAGGTTTGCTGACCCCTTTGTGACGCCTTCTTTGTTTGAGGACTGAACCATTGGTTACATGGTCCTTTAAATCGGGGGTGGGCGATATGGCCAAAAGTATTGCGATACTTTATTTAATGATACTTTCATTTCCATAATACACGATATGCATCACCTTTTTTTTCTGGGATTTGGTAGGTTGGAACAGAGAAAATAGAACACTTATTGCCACAAATGAAAATAATAATAATAATTATTATTATTATTGTTATTATTATTATTCCAAAATGCACTGCACTAAGTCCAACTAAACAGGTCTATTTTTTCTCTTTCTACAATTAAACATGCAGTTAGTCAGTGTTCATTAAGTACTGATGATATATATGATCTGCTCAGAAAAGAATATCATGAGATAAGTATCTTCATATTGTTACATACCCACCTACATTCAAGAATCATGTTCTCTATCATAGAAAAGAAGCATTAAACGATGCAAAGAGTCAATTATGCAATAATTCAAGTCACCATGGTTGTGCCTTTACTGAAGAACCCTTGAAGAACCACTTTTTTAAAAGATGTACAAGATCTTCCATTGTTAGGTTGGGACCCCAAAGTGGTTCTCCTATGGCACCACACCAATCCCTTTTTGTCACCTTCATTTTTTAAGAACATAATTAACTTTCAAACACAAGCAGGTAATCTCCTTTTCTTTTCCCTCAAGATTGTGTGCTCGGCCCAAATGAGGACGACATGGACAAAGAGAATGACCTCAGGTGCATCTCCCCTCACCACCACATCCCTGCGGCACTGTCCCTGTCCCACTCCAATGCCTTCCATGTGTGGGACCAGGATGACGTGGTGATCCCCCTGCCTCCAGAGGACAGCCCCCAGACCAGCCCCCTGCTGCTGGCTGCCATCCCCTACATCCCCTCCTTCTTCCCACATTCAGGACACTCCCACATCCCCTCCTCTGCGAGCACGACCAACAGCATAGAGCTGCCCAGCAGCCCCGGGCTGGCCACCTCCATTCCTCGGGACATCTAAAAGGGCACGGAATCATTATCAATACTGTGCCTTTTCAAGTGTTGTATGATCACAGCTTGAACAGTGCACTAAAAGAGTGATTGGGAATAGTCTCCAGTCAGACTGAGACGAGTGAATGGAAACCCAAAACTGCCTCAACTTGGAGGGTCCTGAGAGAAACATCACCTAAATGAAGAACCAAGAAGAAGATAACTTGACTGAGAAACAGCAGATCCTGTGGTCCTTCAAAACTGACTGACAACATGTAAATCATACCAAGCGACGTAAGTGAAGGTTCATAAAAAAAGCATTTCAGTCACTTTGTCTTCAGAACCTTTGTACATACTCAGACCTTCTTGCTGCCAGCTTTGAGGCAGGCCAAGGCCACTCTGGATAGCTGAAATTGGGTTGCTTGAGCTGGTGTATCACTCATGTTTTTTTGCTGTTGTGTAAGATGATTTGTGAAAGCTGCACTTCGTACAAGACTTGGTGATTTATCCCAAAAGTGAGGATTAGCAAAGACGATTCGGGCCTTGTATTCTCAATGACTCAACAAAATCAAACCTTCCTCGTGACAGGTTATGTAACTCCTAGAGTCTGACCTTTAAATTCCAGCACAAATGAAAATCCATCAGAGGCGTGGGTCTCTAAGAGGGTTTCATTTTACTGCAGTTTGCCTCTTGCAGCCTGGAGCTCAGTATTTGGGAATTCTAATCCTCTAAGAGCATGACGAATTGGGAGAAACCAAAAGGGAAAACTGAAGACAGCGAGAAAAAGGGGCCATCATTTGCACAAAGATCCAAAAGCAAATGAACTTGGCCAACAATGACTCGACGAAAGATTGGGAGCCTTTAGGATGACAAAAGAGGCGAGGCCTTTAAGAATGGACAAATATTTCCGGACATTGCCAACAGAAACGTGCATCATCCTGTAGATAAATTTAGATTCTGGCTTTGAATTACGGCTATAGTCTCTGTAACATCACTGTATTAGAAAGTTGGAACATATCTTCAGGTTGTGCCATTGATTTTAGATCAAGAACTGTTTCTCATATTGAGTGTGTATAAACTCAAGTTGACTTCATAGCTGTTGAGCGCAATTTGAACTGGAAGCGTTGCTTCACTCATTTAGGCAAATGCTAACTATGCTGTTGCTGTTATACTGGCTTATTGTTATTGTACCTTGTGCAATATTCTGTATTTCTGGAACCCACTGCAACATCATCTCATAATATAATCGGTCTGACACCTCATACAGAAGTTATTCATTTCTTACTTCTATGTCTGCATTGGCATATCTTCTGCACCCCTAACAGAAATCTGCAAAAATGTCCTGTACTGCTTTATACAAACTACATGTACATGGAGCATTCATGGCATATTCATTAATAGTACAGTAAAACTCCTTTACAACTGCATACAGTCATTAAATACGTCAATTAGTAATGAATCTATAATTCATGATACGATCACGAATACATTAAAATAAACATTGCTTCTTTTCAGGGAACAAAAAGAATCTAGGCATCTAAGCAATTTTAAGGCTATCCCTATAATGATTACATCATTGCTTTTTCAATAATATAAAAAAAAAAACATTCATGATCAATACATAAACAACAAATGACTGACCTTTCCTATTCCTATACATTACATGAACTCTGGCCTGCATTTTCAGCTGGATACAAAGCCACTGGCCTCTTACCTTCGCCAAGACTTCACTAAAACAGCTACAAGGGCTTCACCTAGGAGCCACTGAACTTGATCAATAATGTAATTCTACAGTAATTTTACTATACAGGGTGAGTCAGAAGTCACCGGACAGGTTTTATTTTATTTTTTATTTTATTATCGACTTTTCTCTCTGGGGTCATCTCAAACAAATTGTGCATACTGAGAAAGAACACAACAAACACCACCTTCAGCGCCGCATCGTGGAGGCTTGTGACAGCATAAAAAATCAAATAAAATAAAACTGTGTCCTGTGACTTTTGACTCACCCTGTAGTTTATAATTGCTACAGGAACACTTCACAAAGGAGTTGATATTGTGGATACATTTTGTATAAATCAATAAACGAATGGCAAATGACAATCACTTTGAATAATAACAGAACTTAATCTCTCTGTAGTACACTGACCTCACGCAAAGCACGGTAGGCTGTTAATTCGCTGAACAGATATTACTTCTATAGTTCACACTGAACACACCTGAGTGTTTCCAATTCATAACATTATTTATTAATCAGTAATGAATTCCATTGATAATATGTAGTGGTTCTGTTAATGAATGGGCCAAGAATACTTCATGTACATGTTGTTCAGTTAAAGTGTTATCAAACAGTTTTCCAGGTAAGTGGTTTGCTAGTTGCCTGTGCTCTTGTTCAGAACCGTTTCTGAAGCCTTGGCACTGAGAGAACGGTCCTGTCACTGTCCAGACCGGACCACAGGAAAGGTGGTTTAAAGAAGTTACTTTCAGATGATGCGGGTGGATTACTTTAACAGAAAGACTTAAGAAGTTACGACATGTCACTAAGTAAACACGACGTAGGCCTAATCCTTCACCGTCACAGAGGATTCCCTCAATCCCCAGCGCTGATGACTGGCTCGCCGAAGGATTTGCATGCCTATCAATGACTCTCGCTTGGTAGTCATTGACCAGCCAAGCGCCCACATGGAACAGGATTTCGCTCAGATGAACTAAATAGCTTCCGGTAGAAATGGAAAGAAGTGCAGTCGTCATGCAGCCTATGTGAAAAACGCAAAAAGCTACTGTTATTTGCACTGACAACCCAAAGTAAAGCTTTTGGTACTAAATTTACTGACCAACTCTAGGGTGGAACTACAGAATAGTGAAGATTAATAGTCACATACACATGAATACTGTGCAAAGGCTTTAGAGGCCTATAAGCATACTAGAATAAATGCTTTGTATTAGATATAAAAAAAATTCAAGTAACACCAGGAGAATTTGCTTGCAAGTGATGAACTGAAAACAGATATTATTGTCATAAGTACTCATTTTATTTGTTAGAAAATAAGCAAAACATGCCTGTTGCCCACTCAGTTATTATTATTTTTCCATATAATATACTCAAGGGCCTATTCAGTATGCAAATTAAATGCTTCTTTAAATATCGCTCAGCTGCTCAGGATTTTTCCATAGGACTGTACGTGAGAACCAAAGGGAAAACTGAAGACAGCAAAAGAAAAAGGGGCCATCATCTGCACAAAGATCCAAAAGCAAATGAACTTGGCCAACAATGACTCTTGATGGAAGACTGGGAGCCTTTAGGATGACAAAAGAGACGAGGCCTTTAAGAATGGACGGACACTGCCAACAGAAACGTGCATCATCCTGTAGATAAATTTCGATTCTGGCTTTGATTTACGGCTATAGTCTCTGTAACATCACTGTATTAGAAAGTTGGAACATTTCTTCAGGTTGTGCCACTGATTTTAAATGAACTGAAAACAGACTGTCATAAGTACTGATTTTGTTAGAAAATAAGCAAAACCTACTGCCCACTTAGTTTTTTTTTTCATATAATATACTCAAGGGTCTATTCAGTATGCCAATCAAATGCTTCTTTAAATATATTTTCAGCTGCTTGGGATTTGTGCATAGGACTGTAGGTGAGAACCTCGTGGTCTTTGTATAAGAATCCTTGGCCGAGTTAAAGAGTTCTACCAGCTAGAACAAACACTCTACATACTGTACACACTGACACGGACACACACTGAGCCGCCTCCTTCATCTGACCGTCTGACAGATTTAGAGGGTGACATTTAAGCTCAGTGTCTTCACTGGAATTACACAAATAACCTGTAAGTAGTTGGGTCAACCTGCTGAGCGCCTGGAATTTCCATCCAGATCAAGAGAACATCTCACACACACACACACACACAAAAACCTGGCATGGGACTCCAGCACAGTAGCTCAATGTACAAAAAAAAAGTGTGTTAATTTCATGAGGTGCGTCAATGTAGGCTGCAGAAACAGACAACATGGGTATTAACAGTACAGACAGTAACAGTACCGTGGAGATGATGTTCAACTGAGGAGGAGCGTATTTAACAGGAAGAATAGGCTACTTTTGAGCTCTTACTGAAAAAACAGCAAACCAGCATGCACTTGATACTGGTCTAAACCAGCTTATGCTCTGCTTTAACCTTCCGCTCAGATATAGCTTCTTTTCTCACATCTCTGGCAGGACACTTCTCCCCCAAAGTACACTGCTCAAAAAAATAAAGGGAACACACAAATAACATCCTAGATCTGAATGAATGAAATATTCTCATTGAATACTTTGTTCTGTACAAAGTTGAATGTGCTGACAACAAAATCACACAAAAATCATCAATGGAAATCAAATTTATTAACCAATGGAGGCCTGGATTTGGAGTCACACACCAAATTAAAG
Organism: Pygocentrus nattereri; assembly: GCF_015220715.1. NCBI lineage: Eukaryota > Metazoa > Chordata > Actinopteri > Characiformes > Serrasalmidae > Pygocentrus > Pygocentrus nattereri. The sequence goes on from NC_051224.1 coordinate 5,678,049, forward strand.
TGGAAAAACACACGACAGGTTGATCCAACTTTGATGTAATGTCCTTAAAACAAGTCAAAATGAGGCTCAGTATTGCGTGTGGCCTCCATGTGCCTGTATGACCTCCCTACAACGCCTGGGCATGCTCCTGATGAGGTGGCGGATGGTCTCCTGAGGGATCTCCTCCCAGACCTGGACTAAAGAATCCGCCAACTCCTGGACAGTCTGTGGTACAATGTGGCGTTGGTGGATGGAGCAAGACATGATGTCCCAGATGTGCTCAATCAGATTCAGGTCTGGGGAACGGGCGGGCCAGTCCATAGCTTCAATGCCTTCATCTTGCAGGAACTGCTGACACACTCCAGCCACATGAGGTCTAGCATTGTCCTGCATTATGAGAAAGCCAGGGCAACCCGCACCAGCATATGGTCTCACAAAGGGTCTGAGGATCTCATCTCGGTACCTAATGGCAGTCAGGCTACCTCTGGCGAGCACATGGAGGGCTGTGCGGCCCTCCAAAGAAATGCTACCCCACACCATTACTGACCCACTGCCAAACCGTTCATGCTGAAGGATGTTGCAGGCAGCAGGTCGCTCTCCATAGCGTCTCCAGACTCTGTCACGTCTGTCATATGTGCTCAGTGTGAACCTGCTTTCATCTGTGAAGAGCTCAGGGCGCCAGTGGTGAATTTGCCAATCCTGGTGTTCTCTGGCAAATGGCAAGCGTCCTGCACGGTGTTGGGCTGTGAGCACAACCCCCATCTGTGGACGTCGGGCCCTCATACCATCCTCATGGAGTCAGTTTCTAACCGTTTGTGCAGACACATGCACATTTGTGGCCTGCTGGAGGTCATTTTGCAGGGCTCTGGCAGTGCTCCTCCTGTTCCTCCTTGCACAAAGGCGGAGGTAGTGGTCCTGCTGCTGGGTTGTTGCCCTCCTAAGGCCTTCTCCATGTCTCCTGGTGTACTGACCTGTCTCCTGGTAGCGCCTCCAGCCTCTGGACACTACGCTGACAGACACAGCAAACCTTCTTGCCACAGCTCGCATTGATGTGCCATTCTGGATGAGCTGCACTGCCTGAGCCACTTCTGTGGGTTGTAGAGTCCGTCTCCTGCTACCACGAGTGTGAAAGCACCACCAACGTTCAAAAGTGACCAAAACATCAGCCAGAAAGCAGAAAGGTACTGAGAAGTGGTCTGTGGTTCCCACCTGCAGAACCACTCCTTTATTGAGTGCGTCTTGCTAATTGCCAATAATTTCCACCTGTTGTCTGTTCCATTTGCACAACAGCTGTGAAATAGATTGTCAGTGTTGCTTCCTAAGTGGACAGTTTGATTTCACAGAAGTTTGATTTACTTGGGAGTTATATTGTGTTGTTTAAGTGTTCCCTTTATTTTTTTGAGCAGTGTAGATCAGTTTCTAGTGAACGTTCTCAACATTTGACTTCTTACGAGGCAGAAGTCAACTACTCTTTTAAATTTTCCCATTCCACCTTAAATGGTGCCTGGGGCGCCAGAATGTAACTGCTGCACCATTTAAGGTGGAACAGGAAAATTCAAACAAGAAGCTGGCGAATGTGAAGCGGACTACAGCTTCGTGAGGTTTTAGTGTCAGTTTCTTGTTGCAGATCAAACGTATCAGGAAACCAGCGGAGTGCTTATACGTCCATTTTTGTCCAAATTACTGAACTTCCGTCTTAAAGTTTCATTAGCTACTAGCCAGGAGAGACTGCTTTGCATGCCAGTCTTCAGGTTGGTTAATTAGCAGATACTGGCTACATTAACTTCAGCGTTTAAGATTGTTTTTTCATAAAACCGTGTTGAACGATCAGCAGAGCTTTATTTCACTGCAAAGGAGGATTATTTTGTTTTTACCTAAAAAAAATTAAAAAACAAACAAACAAAAAAAAATAATCCTGCTGTGGAGCCGCAACAGGGAAGCAGAGGAGCCGCATGTTGCCGACCCCCTGGTTAAGGTAATGATCAACATAACGTCCATAATAAACCAGCACCCAAAACAACACTTGCCGGCTTTGCTGGCGACCAGTCACGCTGGTTTTTCTAGCAGGGGAGAGAGATGTCCAGCAAAGGCCAGTCTTTTAAAATGCAAAGTGCTCAAACAGCAATACAGCAGAGAACTAATGTGTGACAGGCCAATTTATCCATAAACCAAAACTGTGTACATTTCTTTTTTCAGGAAATAATGTAAATATACCAAGCATTTATGCTGCTAATGTGATGAAAGCTCTTGGCCAGCAAAAATCACTTTTTTATGCATTTTCATTTTATCACTTATAATTTCCCCAGGAAATGTAGCTCCTGTTACACTCTGTAGATGAGCAAACCAGATTTAAAATGCACAACAGCATTAAAATAAAATCAAGGGTCACCAACCACTGATCATTTCAATTATTTAATTTATCATTTCTACAGTCAGAATAATTCCCTTTAAGATGGTTCAGTTGCATTTTGAGTTGTGAAGATAAGCCGGAAGGAAAACGTTTTCTGTGATACACGACAGCAGAAGAACATTAAATATAATGGCTTGGTCAGTAATAAATGAAACAGACTGCTGAAAGTCCCAACCGATAGGTTTGAACTAAACTAGTGAGTTGTAACACTAGCTCAGAAAACACGCAGATCTTTTGATTCGAACAGTCCACCTGTATTAGGATAAAATGACTATTTTATAGCCGCCAGTTCCAGCTAACCAGAAGCATGCCGTAACAATAGAAATACACCATCCTGCATAAAAAGACAAGCATCCACCTCCACATTTTCTCTCAACTCTACTGTCTGACCCTTTATCACTGAGACATGGACAGAGCACAGAGTAGAGTGTGCGTTATTGGAGATTCTTACATGGAGCATAACAATGTGGACCAATCCAGAATGCTTTGACAAATCCGTGAGGTCTGAAAATGAAAGGGTCCTGATGGGACAGGCTTATTTTTGGCTGGTAGCCTGCCTTTAAGGGTCTCTGAGTACAACTTAAGAGTCCAGGCGGCACACTGGACTGTCATAAACCATCTGCAGGTTCACTTTGTGCCCCACTAGCTCACGGATGTTGTTGATGCCATACTTGATCATGGTGGGCCTGTGGGAGAAAGAAAGAGTGTAGATTTCATTAAAAATGACCCTAAAAGTCAGAGACCACCCTTCATTTATTTAATTTCCAGTCAATTCATGTTTCAGGAGGCATACTTTTTCACTTGCATAAGGAAGTAGAAAGTCAAAGGAAAATGTCAAAAACGAGTTGGAGCTGGAGTTAAAAGATGCAGAGTAAATGGGACTCCTAAAGACCTGATGGACTGACCACCCCAGAGTCCAGACCTCAGCATCACTGAATGTGTTTGGAATTACTCAGATTGGGAGAAGCAGGAACTGCAACGAAGTGTGGAAGAAAAAGCCTCCAGATTTCTTTAAAAATATATAAATAAATAAATAAATAAATAAATAAAAATAAACCCTGAAAGCAAGCCTCCCAAAAAGCTATATCATAGCTGTAATAACGGCAAAGGCTAGCTGTACCATTTATTTATATGCACACACACACACACACACACACACACACACACACACGTTGAGGCTGTGTAATTCTCTGTTGGCTATACATATGAATAACTTGTACTTCATGGCCGTTTTGACTGAAGAAAAGAAAAAAAAAAAAAAAACGAAAGGTGGTTTATGATTTTTTGCCTTCACGAACCTGCTGAGGTCTCAAAGAAATGGCTTATAAATTATTGGGCAAGAAATAGAGTCAAAAACAGACACAACAGTAACTTTGCATGTCCATATATGTCAAATCAATCACTACACTTAGCCTTTTAGAGTACTCCCCCCACCCCATCGCTGCAAATGAAAAAAAAAAAAAAAAAGTTTGCTACAGCTTTAAAGTAACTCCTAATCTACTGTAGGTCAAACAAATAAATTAAGTAAGTAATATGTCCTGGATTATATTCTTATCATTTAAGTCAGCTATAAGCAAACATAATCCCAGCCTAAAGTATTTCAAAAAGTAGGGCAAACAGTAGGAATGTTTGGGGCTGTGTGGACACATGCACAGCTGGAAGGAACCAGATGTGATCCAGACCCTTGCCCGGCTGGCAGACACAGGCAGAAGCAATACTAGCACAGGGCAAGCACAAGGTCACTGGAGGGACTGCGTCCTGTTTGAAAAGTGTCAAAATTCAATGAGGCAGCTAAATAACCTCAAGGCTCATAATTTGACTTGCACACTGTAAAAATAATAATTACATACAGTAATGCACGGGTTTCATAATCAATCACAAGGTTGACGTGGTTTGTCACCCATGCAGCTTCAACAAAAACATGTTTTCCATGGTCTCGCTGAGTCAAAGACACGTACTGCACAAAATCCACGAACCAAGCAAAACATAACCATAGAGGGCTAACTAGCTGGCGTCACACAGATATTTTTACTATTTACTTTGTGCTCCCTTGAACTTTAAAACTGCAGGACTGATGTAGAGAATCAATGAAGCAATGAACTCAGTTACAGCAATACCAATGGTTGCCAGAGCTGGACATCCACTTACCGCTCTAAGGACAGCCCCCAGGCAATGACAGACACTTCCTCTGGCAAACCCATAGGCAGCAGCATTTCAGGCCTGAAAACCCCAGAGTTACCGACCTCCACCCATTTCTTCAGCCCTAAGAGTGCATGAACCCAATGGGAGAACAATAGGAGGAAGAATGAACAAGTAAAAGAGGTGATTATGAGATCAAGACTCAATTTGATTTTTAATATAAGTGAAAGATGTAATCACATACTATTAGTGTTATATATACATACTATATAAGAGTGTATGTATGTGTGTGATTTTATATATATAAAAAAAAATCACACACATACACACATACATACATACATACATACATACATACATACATACATACATACATACATACATACATACACACAGGACAGATAGATGTTTAGATTTGATATTTTAGTATTTGAAATCTTTACTATGATGTGTTCATTTTACTTGAGAAAAGGGGAAAGTTTAAGTGACGCTGGGCTGCTGTGATAAAACTAATTTTTTTTTTTACTAATTTTACTGTATTTTTAGTCCACTACAAATACTGCTCTTTTCTCATAATGCTAATCTAGGTGGATCTAAAACCATCTTTTATTTTACATTTTATGAATGTTTATGAATCAGCAGCTTTTATGCACACGAAAAAAAAAATCTGATATTTACCCACCACAAAGCCCACATCAGTGTCCTCTACTTCCACTTGTGCTTACCTTCATGATAACTGAACACTTCCATGCTGGGTTCAGTGTAAGGGTTGTAAGCAGGCTTGAAGCGCAATTTAGTGATTCCTGAAAAAAAAAGTAATACTAATAATAAACAACTTTGCGCAGCATCATTTGAACACAAGTATACAGCTTCAATGTGCTTCATTATGCTGAATAAAAAGCTTGGGACCTGACAGCTTACCTAAAAGCCAACACTGCAGCTAAACAAGTTGATGGACAGACTGATAGAATTCTATGAATTTCTCCTTGATATTTAATGTGCAGCCAACTGGAGAGAATAAGGAAGGAGAGGAAACCTCACCCAGTTTAGTAAAGAACTGGTGTAGAACCCCCATTAGGTCGCCCAGGGTAAGGCCATAGTCAGCCACCACACCCTCTATTTGATGAAACTCAGCCAGGTGAGTGGCGTCCAGGGTCTCATTGCGGAACACTCGGTCAATAGAGAAGTACTTCACTGGTGTAAACTTTTCCTGAATGAGGAGGCAGACAAATCAACATCTAAACTTCCCATCATGGCACAAGCGTTTTAATAAGCTGTGGTGCAATTCCATGAACAGACGAGCCTAAGCATAAGACAGAGTGTATGTGATTACCTGCTGTGCTAGTTTGTAGAGCATACGTGCGCTCACAGCTGTGGTGTGTGTGCGGAGGATGTTCTTCTGAGCTTCTTCAATCTTCCAGTCATACTTGTATCTGAACCAGACAAAGAAAGAGTAAATATGTGTGTTCTACTAAAGACTGTTTATTCTTTGGTCTGTGTGTGTGTGTGTGTGTGTAGCAAGCAGCTTACCCCTGTGACCCAAAACCTCCTTCAGAGTGGACCTTTTTCACCCTTTCCAGGTAGTCTGGGGGAAACTCATGAGCCAGTGCTGGATCTGAAACACGAGACAAAGTTTAACACCTCAAACAAGTATCGAATTAGCAAGTTATCAATTAGCAAATTAGGGGTGGCTGATATTTTTTAATCCTTAACGCAATACAACTTTCTGTGATAAACACACTGTCTAGGTCTCTGATGTCAGATCATGTTACCCAACATGCAGAGTGAGAGCGATGTAATTACATTGGCGGAGCGCAGCGCTACAAGCCAAACAAGTGTTTCCCTGTGCTGGGATTGAACCCTGCTCTCCTGCTCTCTATAGAGCAAGTTAGCATTCAGCTAAACAGCCAACCACAAAACACACATGCACAGCTCAAAAGCTTTTCTGCCCTGAAATACTAGCCAGTAAAATACCTTATACAAAGACCATTCTCACTCTCAGTGTTGTGTGAAGCGGTGATAGCAACTATATTTTTTAGGAATTACATTTCTTGTTTTTCTAGACTTAAAAAACAAAATAAAAAATAATATTAATTTGTTTTTGTGCCCTTATCGAAAAAGCTATTTAGGTAACGTTGACTGTTTTTCAGTCTTACATTGTACAATAATGTGCTGCAGTTCTGAAATAAGCACCTACTGATATTTCATTATATTAGTTTATTATATGTGGTGAAATGGTGGTGCAATTATTTTTGTTATCTGCTTAAAGGAGAGGTTAGATTTCTGTTTATGTGGCAAAAACACCCTAGTCAGAGGTACGTTATTTTACTCAAAATTTATCACTACTTATATCATTACCATGATATCCAGGTTTTTATTAAATATTACATTTTATGTCCATGTTATGCAGCCCTATAACAAATCCTCATCGTCATTATTTAAACACAGTCAAAGAGGTTGAGGTTTCTTACCGGACAGAAAGAAAGTGTCGTGCTGGTCTCTAGCCGGATGCTGCTGGGGTTGGAAAAGAGAGTCAAAGTTCCAGAAAGAGCTCTCGATAAAGTTATTGGTGGGCATCTCGGTGAACCTACAACAGGAGGCACACAGCAATTCTCTATGAGATTTCATGAATGTCAAAAAAGACCACAATAAATAAATCAGACACAACTGACGACTTGAACAGAGCTGCATTTACTGCTGAAAATTCCAGTTCTCAAATTAACTGGAGTGGGAAAAAAATTCCTTGTTTGAAGGACTGTTTTTGGGCTTCACTGCATGCATCAGAAGATAAACGGTGCAAAATGAATGAGAGCTGCGAGAGGTAAAAGGAACTGACCCCATCTCCAAGAAGATCTGTCTGAACTGTGTCCGCACCTTCATCAGAGGGTGCAGGTGGCCAGAGTCTGGAGCCACACCCATCGCCTCAAAGTTATAGGGCTTAAACTTCTTCTCCCTCCAGCTTCCACTGCAACAAATAAATATATTTATACACGTGTCAGACCTGAATTTCAGTTAAACCTTTAACACTGCTTCACGTACAACCAAGAGCAGCAGCTCCCACACAGAGAGTCTTACTTCACGCTTATGGGCGGCGCCCGTGAGCTCGTATTAGATCAGGTTTGAGCAACAGCTGCAATCAAAAGCTGCCAAATGGTCTGTCGTGACATTAGAACTGGCGGTGTCTTTTTAATTTGACAAGTTAATGACCCAATCCAGCCCATCACGTTTTGGAACAGGCTGGCCTGGACACATCCATGGTCAGCCCTGTACAGTGGCATACTGGGTAAAGTTGAGTTCAGGGCAACGTCCAGCCAGGACAAACATGATGAGTCTGCAATTAGCCTAAATGTGAACGGACAATGAGCAGGTGTTTGTGGAAAAAACAGATGAGTGAGATCCGAGTGAGATCCAAGTGAGAACCACTTTCACAAAGGACATAAAAACAAATGTAAAAGAATAAACAAGTAAACAAATAAATAAATAAGCAATTACATTAATTTTTCTAAATTTCTACATAATTAATGGTTAAAATGTAAACAGTGTCATTTACAGTGCTGTGATGTGAAATATGCCATTCTAGAGAAACGCAAGAGTCAGAATTGAATAAGAACTAAACATTTTTATTACATGAAATGGTTACAAATGCATTCCTTGATCATGAAATCTTTGACTTAAAATATATTTTTTTTTAATGGGGAAGATACAAAAAGGGTGCTGTAAGGCAAAAATGGTCTCCAACGAAATGTATTTATTTTACCATTATAAATATTATATATAAAATCCTAAAAACATGTTTAAGTTCATTGCTCATTTTGGATTGCATTGGGCTGGAGGTTAGTGAATCGGCCCTGTGAACGGAAGGTTGCCGGTTCGATCCCCTTGGCTGACAGTCCATGACTGAAGTGCCCTTGAGCAAGACACCTAACCCCCCCAATTGCTCCCCGGGTGCCGTGGATAGGGCTGCCTACTGCTCCGGTCAAGTGTGTGTGTTCACTAGTGTGCATGTATGTAGGTGTTTCACTGCACAGATGGGTTAAATGCAGAGGTCTGATTTCACAGTGTGAACACAGACAAATGGTTCTAGATTCTAATTCTCAAACAGCTATGCCTGCACCAAAGACATCATGGACCCTATTACCAGTATCCTAAAGAAATCCGGATGATTTCTCTATAATTCATTGTTCTATAACACACTAGTTTGAATTATACCAAATGTTTTTTTCCCTTTCAATACTGCTATTATCAAACAATGGTCAGCTACTCTGCTCAGTCCAGCATAGAACATCTTCAAATGACTTAGCAGTGCACCAAACAGCAAAATGCAAAGACACTGAGGACAATACAAGCATCATTGAGTAATGAAGTTCATTCATGACTTCACATCACAACAGGGCTAAGCAGGGTAAGGGATTGATATAATATGGGTGGTTAGTTTGTATTAAATTCTATGAAAATTAATTTCCATTAATCTGATGACATCCCCCGTTTAAAAAGTAATCAGCAGAAAGGGTCTCATACTATCATAACAGCCTTGAACATTGTGGTGTAACGGGACCTTGTGAGTGCACGTGAGGTGGCGGCTCACCTGGCGATCATCTCTGGAGTCAGTTCTGTCTCCTGTTTGGTGATGGTGGTGCTGAAGTTGCTGCCCTTGGTGATCCAGTAGGACTTAACTGTACTGAAATCAACAAACAGGAAACATCACAAACATTTACCCTGAAACCTGAAGCTGATTTCAATCAGTGTTTTCCTAAAAATTTCCAATAAGCTTACTACGGAGAAACTTGCTCACGCACTGTCCTATTGGTGGAAATTGGTGAGACTCCCATCGCAATGAGCACACATTTTCTGCCTAGATGAAGCTCATTTGGTTTTCCAACGTCAAATATCCACCTAAGAGTATGTTTAGGAAATTTTAAAGCTCCTGAAGTCTTTCCGTCATCCTATTTAAGACATTCAGAATACCTACCGAAGGTGTATGTAAAAACCTGAGGTTTATTAAGTCACAATAAGTTACAGTACAAAAGTCAGAGATAACCCTTGATTTACTTAATTTCCACACAAAATGGAAAATTTACAAAACAACTACAAATAATATAATTCTTAAATACTTCTGTGTCCATTCTGGCTTTTATCCCAGCTCCGATTCTTTTCGGTTGACGTGCTTTCAGTTTTATAAAGAAACCTCCAGGGATATTTTTCACACCTCCCAAGTTTAGTCTTAGAACTTAGCGGCATTTTCCTCTTCTCATAATCCAAGTAAACACATTCAGTGATGTTGAGATCTGGACTCTGGGGTGGTCAGAACACCAGCAGCTTCTTACATTTACATTTATGGCATTTGGCAGACGCTGTGTCCAGAGCGACTTACAGTTTGATCATTTTACACAGGTAGGCGAAGGCGGTGTTAGGAGTCTTGCCCAAGGACTCTTATTGGTATAGTGTAGGGTGCTTACACAGGTGGGCATTGAACCCCAGTCTACAGCGTAGAAGGCAGAGGTGTTACCCACTACACTATCCAACCACACTTCTCTGAGTTGACTTGCAAATTTGGCTTCTTTCACAGAACAAAGATGGGCAGAAACAGCTGTGAATGTTTTCAGATCTGAAGCAAGAGTGGAGCTTGATTTTCTAAGACTTTCAAAGATAAAAGCTTCAAGTGCTGTTAACTTGATGGTGTCAGTTCAGATGGTCTACTTACTTGCATGGTTTCTCAGGAGTCCCATTTTCTCTGCATCTTCTAATAATTTTTGAACTCCAGTTTTGGAAACTCCTGTTTTTTCATTTATTATATTCTTCCTTATGCAAGTGGATTATTTTATATTTAATCCCCTCTGAAAAATCTCCTGATAAAGAACAACTCATGAACACTTGATGGCCGTTTTAACTGGAAATTAAATAAATGAAGGGTGGTCTCTGGCTTTTGCACAGTACTGCATCTGAACTCTATATGGAACCTATGAGATCATCAACATTAGAGTCAATCCTCAAAGAGTTCAGAACATGATAAAAACAGGAAAACCCAAATGGTTCCAATAAACATCAGAAAATGTCCTGCTAAGCCTCCTAATCCTAAAATTGCACATCAGACAGCGCATACAAAGCTCAATCCTCATTCCTTTGAGAGGGGTTTAGCTCAAAGACAGAGCACTGATGTAAGACAGTGATCAGTTATCATGTGAACAAACTGGATCTACAGAGCAATCGGCTAGGCTACATGTCTGAACCCTTGCGACCCCTAATGTGCACGATGCCACATCCATTTGTGATATTAAAAAATGATTCACTAATGCTGGCCAAAGCTCCTCGGCTGGAGCCCAGCCATTCAGGCCACACCTACACACACACAATAGCATTTACTAAGGCCAGAAGGGCTGGACTATCTCTACTCTGCTTTTCATAATGAATATAAACATTGCTGCTCTCTTAAAGCTAAAGAAAATCACACTAGAAATAAGGATGCGTGCAGCAGCCACAGAATCAAGCGGCTAAGCTAAAGCACAGTGCAACCCATTTGTAAATTGCTGCAAAGGTTAAAAAGTACATATGACATAACACGTTTTTTTTTTGTAGTACATTAAATCTCATTTGTATTTATCTTAATGCCACTTGATCCAAATGACTTGGCTATTGCTGAAATCTCTCCTAGCTTAATGCAGCGAACGCTTATATATATCATTTCTGTTTGACAAAATATTTATAAATGTGACTTTACATTCTGAGTGGTCCAGACTGGTCATACAAGTCATGTACAACAAGCATGCTGGTCTCTACAGCTAGACACCTTAAATTTTCAGCTATGCACTGTACGTACTTTTACTTTATTATATTTCAAAACATTATTGACATTTCATTAATATTCATTTAAATTGCCTACTGAGGTTATTGCTTAGTACTAACAACAAAAGCAACGTCAACAGCAGCATCTCTTACTTAAAACAACTTAAACCTGCCATTCCAATTAACTGTGATTCAATTATTTCTTGTGGGGTTTTTGTTTTTATTTTTCTAGGATCTCAATACTTAATGAATGACACGTCTATACAAAAGGAGGTGTCTATAGCATTATATGACATTCTGGGGGGGCATCTATTGTGCAAATTCACAAATAAACATGCTCCTTTGTAAACAGGTGGCATTCAAATTGTCCATGGACATTATTTAGGCCAGTTTTCTGATTTTTTTTTTAAGCCTTTGCTGAACATGATGTGACCCACACAAACAAAAACTGAAATGCACAGAATTGTGCAGACGCTTTCAACTGAACTGCATGTGTGGATTTTGTACTAAAAAAAGAATGAGTGCCATTTAAGCTAGCATTTAGTGCCATCTGCTGGCCCTAGGATGTAAAAACATAGCACCGATAAAGTAAAACATGACCCTCTCAGTACTACACTCCTTTGCAATCAGATCCCAAATGCATAAACTTTCCATAATAATCACCACAGCCTCTGGAAATGTCCATGGTTTATTTAATAATATGAAGAAGTGGCAATACATCCAATGGTTTTGATGTAATTTTGCTTTAGGTAAGAGGTGCATAGCTCTGGAGGGCCGGTGTCCTGCTCAGTTTGGTAATGACCCTCGCAGTTCCCCTTCTGAAACACACCTGACTCAACTCACAATTCCACTTAACTCTGTTAATTGCAAGTTTAAGTGGCTGTGTTCGAGTAGGAGAACCACCAAACTGTAATACACTCGAAAATTATATATATTATCTACTTTAAAATGTTACTGCCAACACAACTGTGTTAAGTAGTTAAGATACTTGATTATGTACTTCACAACTTCAAGTAAACTACACTAAAATTATCTGAGCACATTGGAATTAACATTACTTATTATCTATTAAGTATTACCCAAAAATAAATGTTGGATTTCTTTAAAAATGCCATGTCAAGTCATCCCATGCAACTGTTTAAAAGTAGCTTTTAAGACTGAGTGATATGCACGAATTTTCTGTTCTTTTCAACTTAATTTATTAGGTTTAGGTTATTTCATTGAATTATTTCTTTGCTACTGAGCTGCTGCAGAATCATGCTCAGCAGGTTCATTGGGAACTTACAGCTAACAAAAACTTGGCTAGACTTAACTGCAGAGCAGAGCTGAACGTAGCCCAGGGGTAAAAACAACACAAAATTATGAACTAAATCTGAGAACTCACTTAATTTCACTGAAACAACTCGATTGACTCGGTTTCTCTGACTTGCGATAAGTAATATAAATTAAACCGACTAAAACCAACAACGGAGCGAGTTTTTTCCCCCAACTTAGACACCAATCCTCCAAGACCAGAGATGAGCACCTCTGTTTTACACAATGATCCTGAAGGCTCCCTGAAAACATTTCTATTAAAGATGTTGGTTTAAAAGCTACAATAACCAGCTGTAAAACAACAAATGCACTTCTTACACTTCTGTGAGCAGTTTTCGCTTCTTCAGCTCGTTCTTCTCCTTCTCCTCCAGCTGAGAAGACTGGCCTTTCTTCACCTGCTGCAGCTTCTCCCTCACAGCGTCCTCAATGCTGTCCACCTGCAGGACAGCAACAGAAAAACACGGGCAAAAGCGTCTCAACGACCATAAGAATAAGACTCTTCAATTTACTTGAACTGTACATTAATACAGAAACCCACCGTTCTGAAAACACGAGGTCCTCCTTCATGACCTTTATCCAGACGAATCCATTTGTTGGACATAGCCTTACTGAAGCCCACTTTACCACTGGGAAGTTTCTAGAGGACAAGAAGCACATTTAAGTTACAAGTACTTAAAGGAGGACTCCAGCCTAGAACTATCATTAAATACCCCATTATCTAGTACTCTGAGGCGCAGCACGGTGTTTCTCAGCCTTTCCTCAGTTTGACAGAGTTCATGTTTTATACCCTCCTTCAGTGTTCCCTCACTACAGTACCCAGCATGCATTGCGGAAATGTATTTGACACCACTGGGACCTCCCTCACCACTATGGAGCCCCTAAGGGGCCGTGGCTTAAATAAAATAAAATAAAATAAATAAATAAATACATACATACATACATAAATAAATAAAGGTAATGACCTTGTGTTCCCCCGCAAGTGTTTTGCATTACAATGCAACGGTTTGCATTCGTTTGCAGAAGCTGTGCTTTGCTTAAGCTCAGAAATGTAGCAGCTCACTGAATTTTACTGTGATCTTGGATTGAAATATAAAGACAGTGTCGCTTCTCAAAATCAAACATGATTGTGATGTTAGTGAGCGCAAACAAACGGAGATCGAGTGTCCTCGTACAGTAAAAGCTACATTTACAGAGACTGTAGAGAGCACCTGATGAATAAACTCAGCATAGACGGGTGTAGATGGAAAAACAGCTTTTAAAGTTAGCCATGTTAAAAACAAAGCTCTAATGTAGGCAATGTGGTGGGGCACCTCTGGTCCTACATATGCTTGCTGTCTGATAAGCATATATTTTGTGAGAGAACGTGATGTCATTAACTTTTTTTTTTAAACTACGGCCCCTTAGGGGCTTCTGTACCACACTGAGCTTATCACGGTCATCGCCAGTATTTAAAGAACAAACGACTGCATGTTTCATTGGAAAGAGAACATAATCAGTCCTGCTTAACTGAATTTAGTGCAGTGCAATATGTAAAATGATTAAATAATAATCATTATATTCAAAAATTTGAATGTGGCACTACTGGCATATTTTGTCTCTGTCAAAATACTGTGATGCGTATAGTGTATTATAACAATGTTTGAGTATTCTGATATTATTTCCTCCATATCATCCAGCCTTATACTGCAGCATCACTGTTGGAGAAGGTGAAATAGGCACATTTACAACAGATGTAGCAATGTTTCATTTTTAAATTTTGTCTTGTTATTAATATAAAACATGCAAACATTGTTTACTTTTTGAATGGATTCTTTGATAAGATTGCTTCTAAACTGTACTTCCTTAAGAACATTTCAGAGGTTTTTAAACCAGGACCTTGAATCCAGTTTCCAGTCCTGGATTTGGTGATTGCTGGTAGGTACAACACTAGGTGTCTAATAAGTTACATCAATAGTTTGATCACAAAATTTGGAACCAAAACTAGATTCAAGGTCCTGATTTGAAGCCCTCTGATATATAAATGCAATATGGGAACTTTTACTTCAGCATGCATTACGAATTGAATTGTACCAATATACTTCGCAGATGTGGGAATCTGAGGGTGAAAAAGGCTGAATGCTCCCCAGACTTTTCAGAATCATGGTCAAGTGAACCTAGACAGCCCAGGTAAAGGAGCCAACTGCAAATGTCACAAATGCTTAAACACGTTTTTCCCCTTTCTCACCATGAGCTCGCTCTGGGGCAGACCCTCTTCTGGGATGGCTTTAAAAACTCTGGCCTCATGGCTTCCCTGCTCAAGTATCTCATTTCCCTCTCCAGTCACCTCCCAGTGCTTGGAGGATCGCTGTGTCGCCTCTATAACCTGTAGATATCAGATAAAGAGATAAGCTGGATGCAAGTGGCAGGTTACTGCGGTCACAAAACATAACAGTACACAAGCATTCGCTACTCCCATCCCTCCTCCACAGGGTGGAACTGGTGCATTCAAACACAAGAGCATCCGTGAGCTCATTCTGATGCTCGGCCTGCACTTCAGAAAGTTGGATTGACCACCTCTACATGCCTAGATGCAGTGGGTTGCGGCCATGTGATTGGCTGATTAGCTATTTGTGGTGAATGTATATAACATACGACGTCACTCTCTCATACTGACGCCGCTGGAGATGACTTGTAAATCTGCTTAAAATACAAACCGCCGTCATTCATTGAGCAGCAAACACTTTTCACAGTTGGCACAGTTAACGCCGGGTGACACATACCCAGTGTCCAGTATCCCTCGCGTCCAAAGCGCACACTGCCCATGGTTTAATGAGTAAAAGCTCGTGGATCATATTTGCGCCGCTGTTGCATCAGTCCAGCAGGAGCGAGGGCACTCCGGTTAGCCTAGCATCTCCCTTCAGAGCCGGAGGGAAAACTCACCTCTCCAAGCGCCTGCAGGCTCTTCACCGCCCCGACCACCACTTGGTGGTCCACGCTGAGACCGCCTGCCACATCCTGACTGTCAACGCCGCCGTCTACCTTCTCCACAAGCCGCAAAACCGACTCCAACAGCCCGCTGTCCGCCATGCCCTGCGACGCTCGCCTAGCTGAAAGAAAGCAGAAGTGACGTCTGCGGCGCTGACTACCGTAAACACCACTGTAGAGGGGCAACGACGACCGCGGTCAGTTACCGTAAGTTTCTACTCTACCAACATCCAGAGAAGAGCGACGCTGCCATGTGATACCCAGTAATAGCAAAGCTAGTATTCTGATACCAGTACTTCTGTTTGTAGGGTGGGGCAGCAGAATTCTTGAATTATTATGCTATTAAACACACTGACATGTATACTGACTAGTGGTACAGAGCTCTGAGGTGACAGTGATTGTTTTGTAAATAAATAAATGAATTGATTCTAGAACCATTTGTCACTGTGTTTTGCACGCTGTGGAATTAGACCTCTGCATTTAACCCATTCGTGCAGTGAAACACCCACATACATGCACACTAGGGGGCAGTGAGCACACCTGCCCGGAGCAGTGGCCAGCCCTATCCACGGCACCCGGGGAGCAATTGGGGGTTAGGTGCCTTGCTCAAGAGTACCTCAGTTATGGACTGTCAGCAGAGGGGATCGAACCGGCAACCTTCCGGTCACAGGGGTGCTTCCCTAACCTCCAGCCCACAACTGCCCTAAAAAAATAAAAAATGCGGTAAACCAGCGTGTGATGGCGCATACAGGCGATGCCGGACAGTAGGCCACGCATGAGCATTAACACAAACGAATATATTGAGACCACAATTTACAATATTGTAAAGATGGGGAAAACACTGCAGTTTAAAGGATAATGCTCTTTTATTGAGCAGGTAGCAAAAACCACCACTCAGTGCCAACTGATTCCCCTTAGGAAGTTGCTTCCAACCACATAATTTTCCTTTATAGTGGGAACTTACCCAACTACCCCACAACACAACACGGAACAGGTGGGCCAACATTGCTGCATCTGTAGCGTCCACAGCAACAAGTTAAGAATATAGTAAAGTCTCTATCCTACCGATTTGCATGGCCACGCCCCCCGCAGCCCTACAGCAGCACATCACTGGCAGGACGCCACAAGGAGGCCACAAATACTGTGAAAACGAAATATAAGAAACTTAACTTGTGGCCTCAATATATTAATTCGTGGCCACGCCTTACAGTCACAATGTCAGGAGCTCATGTCTCTGTATGTGTGATGAGCAGAGGGCAGGAGCTAAAGTATTCCAAACTTTATATGCCACTATAATTTTCTCACTCTTTCAGCACCAAAGACTCGGTTCAAGAACAGAGACACACAGTGTCACTTAAGCAAAGGAATCACTTTTATTTTTATTCATTTATTTTTTAGCAATAAAAAAACGACTTGAGTGACCTCTGAAGTTGTGTCATCACACCCGCATGAGGAAAGCTGATTCTCTGTGGGGAGAATGGACAGCGTTTTAGGTAAGCGCTCCTCTCGTGCCCTGTAGCAAACTAAAATGCTCCAAAACTGGTACATTTTCCCTCTGAATTACAAGGTCATCGAGGAAGCGAAATACAAGCATTGCTACATGTGAGCTGCAGTGCACTGAACCAGAGAAGTTTTCTCAAACGCTAGAGGGCGCTCCCGAGTGAGTCCAAAATGAATGGGTTGATATGGAGCATTTGAGCAAAATCAGTTTATAAATGCTTAACCATTTTTAATGTAAAAGAATGCGATCATTTCCTGAGCAGTGAATATCATAAAACATTTTAACGCCGCTGTTATATTTTTAAGAGCTTTTAAACTCGAGCTATAAGAGTTTAAAACGGCGCCTCATGTACGCTCATGACGTCAGTGAGCGTTAACAGCCAATGAGCTGCTTGGCTCGCCCGTCAATCATCACGCTCTAGCAGTAAAGCCCGCCTCCGGCTGCCCGAAACTGTAGAAAAAAGGAAACATATCGGTGAGTTTCCTTTTTTTGTGAAACACATCCTTTTACTTTCTATTTAAGAAACTAAAGAAAATGAAAAGAAACGTTCTGGGCGAGTGATTAGAAACTATTTTAACTTTTCGTTTTTAGCCGTTGAGCTCCATTCACTCCCATTCATTGAGGGCTCACTCGCGGGCGCCCTCTGCTGTTCAGCCGGTCTGTTTTGGAAATAACGGGAGGAATAGGGAGTGGCCCAGGCTCCTCATTAACCGGCTCTGACTGAACTGCCATCAGAAGACGGGCAATTTCAGCAAAAATACTCCACAAACTTTGACAAACACGGTAGACGAGATGCATTGGCACTAACCTACAGCGAGTAGCTGGATAGACCAAGGTAACCTTTGCTTGACGCATGTACGTAGCATAAGCCGTATTTCAACGGATGGTCCACCAAAGTAATTCAGAGGATCCGGCGTCATTCTGTGGGAAAAGGCATGCAGGGTTAAGACAAAATATATCTTGTTTGCAACAGGGAACGATGGTCATTTAATATAAATTGATTTAAAAAAAAAAAAAAAAAAAAAAAATTGTCCCATAGAAAAATCTGCTGACCACAAGTGATGCCCAAGCTCAGAGGCCTATGGCCCCCTCGTGGAGTATCCTTTGCCCGCTAAATGTGTCAAGCCACGTCCATGAGGCACTGTGTCTAAAAAGATAAAATCAGTTTTATACTAAAAGCATTTATTTTACTGCAAAGATCAATTCTTTACATTTAGTATTGGAAGTATTGTCCCAAGAGTTGACAAGTCAGTAGGTTTTGTGGCAGATTTACACTTGGTATGAATCGAGAGGACTTGCAAATTTGAATCTTAATATCTGTCCAGAAACACTGGTTTCCCTTTAGAGTCCTCAGTTTCTTCCTTCTTTCTGCCGGTCAAACCCAGATTACACAAATATTGAAAACCGCAGTAACAATGAAAATATAGCATTCTAAGCAGACGCTTCATTTATTTGACCAACAACTGGACAGTCTGTTCTGCTGTCTTTCTATGTTGAGTGCATTACAGTTGAACACAGAACTGCAAAGATTGTTTAGAAAAGACAACAACTGCAACACATGAACACATTTGTGAGTATGGATTTCCTCCAAAATAAAAGTCTTGTCTTTATTCATACAAACATACATTCTTAAACAAGGTCCTGAAAAATAAAAAAGTTCCCCATCCCAAAGCACATCAAATTCTACCAAGACCTGAACTGAAGTTTCACATCTTTTGCAATTATATTTAAAGAACTGGCAGAAATAAAAGCACTGCAGTATATCCAAAAAAAAAAAAAAAAAAAAAAAAAAAAAAAAAGAAGGTGAAACATTAAAAAGGAAATGTGTTAAATTAAAAGTTTTTCATGAACATCAGGTCTTCAACATGCATGTGAGTTGGGGTGGTTCTCTCCCCTTTGGGCAGTAGTTGCAGGGAAGTGTAAGAAAAAAATAAAAATAAGCACACATTAAAACAGACCACAGAACAGATCATTCAGCACAGAAAATTAGAACACTTAGGGTTCTTTAAGGTCCCTCCCTCCCCCAGTCCAGTTTTCAGTTTGTGTCCCTGGGCAAAATAAACTCAGAAGCTGATGGTGAGGACAGTTGCCACTGCTACTTCAGAAGAGATGTACAAGCTAAAAAGGGTGATGACAGGTGCACATTTGAGTGGGGTTCAGTCTATCTGTACTGGTAGTTCATGCTGGGGTCCCCGCGGCCATAGCCCACTCCAGCGTTGTGGTACGGGGCCGAGTTGGCATTGTAACCCTGGTTGGTTCCTTGTGCGCTGTAATTTGACTGGTTGTTGTAACCTAAGAAATACATAAAAAACACGAGTTAATTCCCTGTTCAGAAGTTAAAAGATTCAGATGTGAGCAATTTGAAATGACTGCTTTAAAAACTAGTTTTTAATACAATATCCTTGTATACCATTTAAAAAAAAAAACGAAGGTTTATACAGGGATTATATAGGGAGACAGCATTGCCACACAGCCTGTAATTATTAAAATGAACAGAAGGAATGGCCACAGTTTATAAATCCTGCACAAACTGACACCCAAGAGCTTCTGTATGTAGTAGCATACAGCTGACATGTGGTGAACACAACACGCCAATCTTCAAACCCAATTTATGACCACCAGACCGACACGTTTTTGGTATGACGCATAAATCAAGCACCCAGTCCCAGTTCCTATCTGATTCATATGTAATTTATGCTCACTCCGTCAAACATTACTGCTGCCTTGCTACCTTACATATGCATGGAAAAACTGCATTCATATGGTACTATAGTGTCTAATCCCCAAGGAAACATCTTACCTTCATAGCTATAGTCCTGACCCCCTGTTCCGCCAGTCACCTGGGATGGGTATGCCGTGCTGTAGTTGCCATAACCCCCACCTCCAGCGCCACCTTGAACTTGGCCGAAGTTCTTCTTCCCTTGCCCGTAGCCCTGGTTGTACTGGTTGTAGGAGCCTTGCCCTGGTGGTGGGGTGGCCTGATAGGACCCTGGAGCTGCACCTGTTCCTGGAGGCTTGGTGCCCTGGTGCATTGGAGGCTTCTTACCAGGGGATTTGGTCACTGAAGGTGGTGCTGAGTAGCCACCACTCTGGTAATATGAGGTAAAACCACCTGTTCCTGGAGCTCCACCACTTGGGGTGTTAGACACTGGGCCTACAGTTCCAGGAGCTGGAGCTGCTGATCCTCCATTGGCTCCTCCATTATTGTAGTAATCTGAAGGACAAAGTCACTTGGCCCATTAGAACAATTAAAGTAATGAGTGTCAAATTATTCAGGTCATCACATTTTTCAGATAATACATGCGCATGACCAATGAATAGTCTTTGCATATCTTTAAACAGCAGGTCATGCTTTATTACATGCATTAAGCCCATCTCCTGTTCATCACTACCGTCGTATAAAATAAATGTTCATTCACATTTTCTGTGCTAAAGTAGTTCAGCCAAGACAGTTTATAATAAAGCTACATCTCAATGAACTTGGATACAAAAAAACCCATTCTAATCCATCTTGCCAAAGACAACCGTCTTACAAACATGAAGCAAAATGGAGACAAAATATTCAGTCCTTGATGTGTAGAGATGTTTCAGAATGAACATTGATTAACTTGATGGTTTCTGGCCCACAATGAAAGTGGCTTGCTTCAGCAAGCTCAATGACCGTATAGTTCACAGGAGTGATCACACTCTGAAATCTAAGATGACTGGAGCTTTGTTCTGGTTGGATTGCCGTCAAGAGATACACAATAACAAAGGTTTTGGCATGAACACGAAGTTTGTGGATACCCATTTAAAAACTAATTCTAATTGAGGTGCACTACAACACTGCACATATACTATTAAAAGATTTAAATAAAAGCCACAAGAAATTCAGAATCATGGCCAAAAAGCTAAAAATCCTAACACTAACGTTCAAATAATTAAAGAGCTTACATAAATCTTGCATGGCTTTAAAAGGGACCTCATGTTTATTTAAACAAAAAAAATGAAACAGAAGTTACAAAACATTTCCATAAACAAACAAACATTGTAAATGCAGGTATTAGGTCTCCTTTGTATGGTTTCACAGCATTTCATATGGTACACGAAAAAGGTTCATAACTCAGTTTGGTGAACTTTCACCAGAAAAATGACCACAGTTTCAAAAAAGAAAACACACGAGTACAACACTGAATTTAAAATGTATGGCAATGTTTGGAAGCAACAGAAATCACCCTAAACTTACAAAATTAACTGTTTTAAAAAAAAAAAAAAAAAAAAAAAAAAAAAAAAAAAAAAGGGGGGGGGGTGGGGTGGGGGGTTGAGGCTTAAAAACAGTGATTCAGTGCCTTGGCACAGATTCAAAGGTTGAACAATACAGCACGATCAATGTGTCCACATTGTCCTGTAACTGGTGCCTTTGAAGTCACCACCCAGTCAGAGCATCAAATCTGCAGCCGTGTTATTGACAGGTTCAGCAGACAACAGCAAAGGGTATTTTTTTGTGTTCCTCTGTTTTCTGCAGGAAGAAGCAGCAGCTCAGTCCCAGTGGAATCCACAGTGCTGGACGAGTGTTGGGTGCAGGCTTTTTGGGTGTGGGTAAGGAAATATTGAGGGGACTGAAGTACACTGATAATTTGTCATGGATCGCGTTCATATTGCCTACTACAATTTCTTTCCTGCATCTTTTGTCATTCACGCTTTGCGTGTTTATTGAAAACATCAGACATCTGTCGCAAACTCGTTGTAGCCATAGCAGTCTGAGACAAAGTCACCTAAAGAGTGAGACAGAGCAGAGAAGCACAGTATTAGATGCTTTTTGTGTTGCCATAAAAATGGCAAAAGTCAATGGTTTCAATCAGCCATCAAACTGAGTCAGTTTAAGACTAGTCTTTTTTTTTTTTTTTTTTTTTTTAGATTTCTCTGCTCCTGTCACCCTCAAGGAGATCTTTCCTCAGAAAATGGCACTAGGGGTTGGCAACGTGTTTGTTCATCAAGGAAATGTTAAAAAGTCAAGAGTTTGCAGTCCATGGCTTAACAAAGCAGAGAAATGTAAAATTATTCAACCTTGAAGGGAAAACATTTCACATTGGCTTTTCCAGTATAGACATTTACAAACAAATACCCAAAAAAAAAAAACTCCATGTCTAAGAACTCCATTCTCAAACCTCTATTGCAAATGAAAAATAAAAAAAAAAAATAAGTGTAATAAACAGAATATAAGAAAGGCAATATTATCACCCAAAATATTCATGAGTCTTGTGGTAGAAAAAAAATAAATAAATAAAAAAAACCACAGTAGGGGAGATGAAGGGGTGGGGGGTCCTCAATATACCCAGGGTGAAAAAGAGAAATACTCACTGTAGCCAGAATTAGTATTGTTCCCATATCCATAACTTCCATAACCACCTAAAAGAAGTGAGAAAAGAATTAACTCGAGCTGTTAAATACATTTGTTTTAAGCACTAAATACTGGGGCTTTAGCATCAACATGCATGTCAGAGACAAACTTGCAAAAGCCATGAATTAAATGTCATTAGGCAAGTTACATACCTTGATTATATCCTCCACTATTATTAAAACCTCTGCCCCTGCCTCGACCCCGTCCTCTTCCCCGACCTCTAGGATTGACTGCTGGGTCATCAACTGGTCCACTCATCATCCCAAATCCTGGAGCATTCTGAAAGACACACCCAATCACAGTAAGAAAACAAGACAAAAAGGCTTAAAATAAGCGGCATCCCCGCTGTTACTGAGCAGCTTATCTGACAAACAAGCCATCATTTACATAAGCACCATTAGTAACTCAGGGGGGTTAGTAGTTCTATAATGGCTTAAGGATCAAAAACTAACTAGCTAAACCGTGTAAACCAGAGAAAGCAAACATGCTTGAGTTTCACTGGCCCACCTTCAACACAACCTTCAGAGATTTCACTGAACAATCACTGCATGGTACAAAAGACACGAGATAGGATGCCATTACCATGGATTTCTTTTTCTTTGCTGCCTCAGAGACAGAGCCTTCTGGGAACAGCTTCTCTAAAGCAGCCAGCGCTGCATATGCTTTTGCCACCTTCTTATTGGAGCCTGTTCCCTGGAACTTCTGTCCATCTATCTCCACCTAAAAAGCAAAACAACATTGAGGAAAAAACATCTGCACTAAGTAATTAAATGAGCAGATACACTCACCAGCTACTAGTTCATTACTGAGATGGCTTTATCAGTTGCTTAACTAAAGACATGCCTAAACACCTAGATTTACAGCGGAAAATTTTTTTAAGTCCTCTAAGCTTTTTATCTAGTACTATGCACAAATATGAAATCAGCTGAAATGATTTGAGTTGTTATATTAAACAAGTTACAAGTGTGTAGGGAAAGTGGTTGTTCCAGATCAAATAAAACACCGTCTCACCTCCATGACAAAGCGTTTGTCGTGGCTGCCACCCGTCTCGGAGATGAGTTCATATTTGAGACCTCTACGTTTTTCATTCAACTCCATCACTGGGTTCTTGCCATGTTTGGTCAGAATAGGGCCCTGCTGCCGAGCACTCTGAAAGAATAAGACAGCACAAAATATTAATCTAATGCTCCTCATCTATGAGAATTCCACCAGCAGGTAAACTGGGAGGATAGAGCAGTTACATTATAAAGACATACATGTAAATACTAAAGATCCAATGCAAAAAGGCCAAAAGCTACTTGGGTCAGTGTTAAGTGAGTCACCTTTCACACAGACACACAAAAAAAAGTGTTACTATTACACACACACACACAATTTTCCATTAGTTTATTAACTGCAATTGCCATACCATTCACGCGACTACAACAACAGGGTCAGGGGTTATACACCACCTGGCTCAGGACATCTCTAGTAAGATGTACACGCTTCTAAACTTTTTCCACTTCAGTTAGCCAACACTTTTCCAGCCTACATACCCACTCCTTTTCAATATGATCATTATTACCTCAGCACTCTCGGCAGGCTCAGAGTTGGCAGTCACAGCAGGCGGGGCATCCGCTTCAGTCAGCGTGTCAGCCTGCTTCATGTCCTCCTCTGCAGTGGCTGCTGTATCATCAGCCTTTGCTGGTTCAGCAACCTTTTGCTCCACCCCTGTGGGGAGACCCATATCCTGCAAGACCTATCACAAAAATTGATGGGTTAATGTTCATGGAGCCAGTCATGGCAGAATTACCTCAGTTTAATAGCAAAAGTTTCACTGTCAGTTTTTAAACCATCTTTCGTAGCTGCTCAAACATCTACTATACATCACATGCCTTATTTCATCACTAAAGATACATTTGATCAAAATCTATTTATTAAAATTGCACTGGGATGCTGTTTGACATTCTAATCCAGAAGAGACAGAACATATACCTTAACTGCCACATGTAGCTTGGCAGTACGTTTAGAGGGGCCAGAGGCTTCATAGGTTTTCCCGTCAACTTCCACAGCCATGGTGAAAACTGGCACATGAACTGGGCCAGTCTGAGAAATGAGCTTATATTGGAGTCCAGGCTTAAGCTGGTTCAGTCGCATCAGAGCATTCATAGCCTGAGGAGGCTCTGACTTCTCCTCTGGAGCTGCAATGCAATCAAAAAACTTGTTACTGACCATAAGCTTTCAGTGCAAACAGAGTCTACAGAATCTCAGAGATTCTATGGCCAAACAAATGACCATTTTGAACAAGGTGCAATTACATTTCTTTTGCAGTTTCTTCTTCTTTTTGTTAGGACTCTTATCATCACCGCCCTCCTCCTCCTCTATGGGCCGTTTCATAGGTGGAGCGTAGGTCGTACTTGGTGGAATTTGAACTGTAAAAGTATGAAAAAAAAGTTACAAATTAAAAAAAGTGATCAGTTTTGGTATTAACCAGTGTTTAAGAACTTGCACTCTTACACTCACCAACAAAGCAATACAAAATATACATTACTGCAAGCCACAAATAACTGACACTGAGGATCACTTAACAAACCTGTGTAATCAATGGGAGTTTCACTCTTTGGTTTCCTGGGCATTTTAGAAGGCAGAGGGTCCATACCAAGCACTTTGTGAAGCTGCCCGAATGCTGAAAGCCTCAAGGCATGCTGTCCATCAAAAACAAGGGAAAGGAAAACATTGTTACTTTTTTTTTTTACCCAATTTTCTCCCCAATTTAGTCATTTCCAATTCTATTCACTAGTTAGGACTCACTGAAATCACACAATGCTACCAACGCTAGGAGGGTAAAGACTAGCATAGGCTTCCTCCAAGACCTGTGAAGCACCACCGCTTCTTTTCGAACTGCTGCTCATGCAACGTCACTGGACAGCCGAACGTGCTTGGAGGAAAGCACTAACCGCCAGATCCATTACGTCAGACAAAAGCAGTCAACTGCGCTGACTAGCACTGCGTTGAGTGATTGGGGGAGAAGAGGGGGCCATCCTACCCAACGAGAACAAGGCCAATTGCGCTCTCTTGGACTACTGGTTAGGAATGGCTGTGGCATCACCAGGGATCGAACTCGCAATCTCCAGATGATGGGGCTGAGGCTTTGATAGTTGGGTCACTCAGGAGCCCTCTGAAAAAATCCTCTATACTGCATTCAGAAATATATACACACCATACATTATATTGCCAAAAGTATTCGCTCATCTGCCTTCACAATCATTCAAACTTGAGTGACATCCCAGTCTTAATCCATAGGGTTTAATATGATGTTGGCCCACCATTCGAAGCAATAACAGCTTCAGATCTTCTGGGAAGGCTTTCTACAAGGTTTAGGAGTGTGTATGGGAATTTTTGATCATTCTACCAGAAGAGTATTTATGAGGTCAGACAGTGATGTTGGACGAGAAGGCCTGGCTCGCAGTCTCCGCTCTAATTCATCCCAAAGGCGTCCTATGGGTTGAGGTCAGGACTCTGTGCAGGCCGGTCAAGTTCTTCCACACCAAACTCAAACATCCATGTCTTTATGGACCTTCCTTTGTGCACTGGTGCGCAGGCATGTTGGAACAGGAAGGGGCTGTCCCCAAACTGTTCCCAAAAAGTTGGGATCATGAAATTGTCCAAAATCTGTGTGTTGAAGCATTAAGAGTTTCTTTCACTGTTCACTGAGTTTCACTATTGCGGTACCACGCTGGAATTCACTGAGCAATGAGAGTGACCCATTCCTTCACTAATGTTTGTAGAAGCAGTCTACACACCTAAATGCATGATTTTACACATGTGGCCATGGAAAGGATTGGAGCACCTGAATTCAGTGATTTGGATGGGTGAGAATACTTTTGGCAATATAGTGTACATTACCTGAGCACTCTGGGTAATGTCCTCTCGTTGCTGTTCATCCATGTGACTAATAGCATCAGTTGCCTCTTTCTCACAGGGGTCAGAAATGCCTGAACCATCTATGAAGGGGAAAAAAAAAAAAAAAAAAAAGGATCAGGATCAATATTTTTTGTACAGTCAATAACATTCCTTTATTTACAGGGAGGCTGAAAATTACCTGCCATCAGGATTCCTGAAGCTAAACACTCAAGAACTCTTCGGAGAGCCTCGCCTGCTCCCATTGGTCGGTTTCCTGTACCAATGGCTTTCTCGCACAAAAGCTCCAAAGGCTTCATAAAAAGGCAGAAAATGCTAAACATCAGTGGTTTTTGTATGTGGAATTTTTCCCCCATTAATTCACAGACATGAGTTAAATTTAAATTTGGGCATTTGACACTATTCATAATACAAAGTCAAAATATTGCTGCTGTAGCACAAAAGAATCGGTCACTATATAAATAAGTGAATCTCAAACACACATCTGCTAGGTTAAAAAAAAAAAAAAAAAAAAAAAAAAAAAAAAAAAAAAAAAAAAAAAAAAAAAAACACACACACCACCACACACACACCACACACACACACACCCCAACAGTTCAAGGTCAATGAGAGCAAGCTAGCAACTCACCCATCCCCTAAGTGGGGCCCAGGTGGGGACACGTGCACAAAGGTCCCTCAGGATCCGGATGACGATCACACAGGAGCGCAGTCCATTGGCTCTGGCCTAAAGACACAAGCAGGAAGGAGACGTAGCAGACCTCCATTTAAAAACTTCTCATTAACAAACACCACATTACACGATATGAGACAAAGGGGAACAGTATAGCTAGCATTAATGTTTAGTGAAGTGACACGTGTTAAATAAAACAAACACGTTATTTGACTGAATGAACAAATCGCATTTATGGCAGTTCATATCAAAAATAGCAAAGAATTTATGCGGTTCAGGCAGCGAGACAAAACGAGTCTGCAGTTTTGAGTAGCTTTAACATACCGACCAAAAATCTTTAGATGGTCAATTAGTCGTACTAAAAATTCCGATTCCCAAACTATTTTCAATAGTCTCTTAGGTTTCCAGAAAGCGAAGACCATTAGCTCCACAAAGGAACAAAAAACATCTGCAAAGGTGCAATATTCCCTTTTTGGGTTCACAAAGAGCTACAGCATAGAGCAGTGAGGCTGGAGTTACATAGTGAAGGACAAGAAACAGACTACAAAGGTAGAGCAATTACAAGATTACAGAGCCAGAGATGCCAGACGGCATACAACAGTTAAGAAATGTGTGGTTTACATCAGCATTAAAATCACAGTCAGGTGATATGGAAACGCAAGGTTCTACAAGAAGCTTGTATTAAACACATTTCATTCAAGTAGAAAGGTAAGAAATTTATCTTAAGAAATATTGCACCTGAGATATTGCAAACCTGATATTAGCAAGAAAGATGGAATATTTGTCAAATATACAGACCATTTAATGTAAAATGACAGTTAAGTTGAGGTGTCTAAGAAGTCAGTCGCACTATATTTACAGTGACAATTCTTTTGGGCACTGCTACGAAAATAAAGATTTTCTTCAAAACGCAACATTTGACAGCAGGCGATACAGAATAAAGAAAGCCTGACAAATATTCACACCCAAAATATGAAAAAAAAACTGATAGCACCAACCAACAAAACAAAAAAAAACAAACAAACAAAAACAAAAAACAAATAACTACTAGAAGACAAATAAAGACAAGATGCAAACCTGGAACCACTTGGCGTGGCGAAGAGACGCCAAGGCAGCCAGGCATTTCTGCCTGTCCAGTACATCCGGGGGATCGTTGACTGATAGCGTTTCTATTGGCGGGTGGGATAAGAAGACAAGGTACAGTTTGACCAAGGGGTTTTTTTCTGTCTCACGGCCAGGGGGAGGAGGCAGCCAAGTGACCCCTACCACAGGCAGCGGGGGGAAGGGGAGGGGGACCTCCCCCACTGGAAACTATTCAAGAAACCAACCCTCCCTGTGCTAATGGGCACTTATAAATAAAAATAAAATAAAGAACAAAAAAAAAAGAAAAGAAAAAAAGAAAAGAAAAAAACACCGGAACACACAAGAGAAGACTAAAGTTCCTTACATGTGTCCACCCCATCACTCCCAGTGATGTGTGTATCCATAAAAGTCCTTAAAGGGTAATGGAAGCATGCAGGGGGTACATGGGAGTGAGAGGATGTCAGTTTAATGGAGGGTTTCATGGTGTTTGACTAACAGCATAACATGATGCCTCAGTGGAGTTAAGGATGGCTGAGTGCAATGATCTGCCATGGGGGGCAGAACCCCTCCCCTTCACCCCCTTTTATCTCTTTTTTCTGGGTGTACTGCCTTGCCCCTTCCGAGACAGAGAGCGTCCAGTTGGTCAAAGGTCCAGCGTCCCTAAAATTGACAAACTAGAAGGCTTGACAGAGAGAATCAGATTTTGAACCACAGGCAAAAGTAGCATGATGCACATAAGGTACTACCAAAAAAAAACAAGTCCACACTGCAGCAAAACTGATGGCTTCTCAGGCCCCAAAACAGGCTCGTCTAAAAGTGGGGTCACAGATAGGGCTAGGCTTTAGATCAAGCCTGTTCCTTAGATTACAAACCCAGTTATCAGCGCAGCAAATGTCATGATTCTTATAAATCCCAAACTCCTTGCAGCTTGATATGCATCTTGTCTTCTATAGACAGTTGTAGATATTTCCGTTGACTAATTGGGACGAACTAACGTCCAGCCATAGCGTTATCTACAACCCCTTCGCATTCTTAACTGGAAGAATAGCACAGTCAATAGACTACTGCTGGTCCTAGCAACCAGAGCTCTTAGCAATCCCCGCTACTCATTTTTGCTGCAATGCAAACTGTTCAATTTCTCAGTATATAAAACACATGCAAACAACAAGGTTTGTGTTTTTTTTCTTCTTAATTCTCAGTAAGCCTTCATTATATGGAACTCTGGTTGCACTTAAAGGGAAAGGAATGTTTGCTTTTTCACCCCATCCTCATCCTTTCCTTATTTTTTTTTTTCCTTTTAACTTTTAATTTACTGTGTATTGGGCCATCAAAAATGTACATCACATTACATGGAACTATGAGGCTCTAGGCAGCTATAAACATAGCAAGCTTTCAGTACATGACTGCTCCATACAACATCCCCTAGCTCCATTGAAGGCCCAATAAACAATATCTAACTACTTCGACCCATTTCTTGGCTTTCAAGAGGGTGTACCCATTGGCCCAGACAAGCAAACCAACCTCCAGCAGCCCGCTTTTCAGCCTCCTCCCTGACGATAGGTGAAGTAAGATGGATGGTAAGAGTGAGAGGGGGCTGCTTGGTGTTTCTGATCACAATGGCAGCATCACGGATATTCTGAGTGACTTCATACTTATCTTCTGTAATAAGCTGGAAGGATATGAGCAGAGAGAACGAGTTTAACAGACTTCCTTGCGTTCAGTGGGAACCATTTAAAATGTTTGTTGAAATTAAAATTAACTTAAAATACAAAGTACTATGGTAATTACAGTGCTTTTTACTTGCCCAGCACCAATGTATTACAGAATCAAGTATACCACTGCATACCTTCCACAAAAACAACCTTTTTGCATTGTGTAATTGCTTTTATTTATATATGAAAAATAAAGAAATATACTTGAACCATCTTACCTTGAGTTGTACACCAAGGTTCTCAGCCACATTCCTTAGCAATGTGTCTGTGGGCTTGTCCTTACAAAGCAGCACTAGTTCCAGACCCAAATCCCCTTTCAGCAGCAAACCTTTGGCCACCAGGCCAACCCTCATTACTCCACGCAGGGTGCGCGTGTGCTGCTCCACTGTCTTGGTTTCACTGTGCCGCAAAGCATAAGAGCATTCAATTATATTTAAGGGCAATCAAATGACAGCATACAAACAGGTTATGCATGAGCATTAGATTACAGCACAAAGATACTAAGGCAGGAAACATGATCTCCCATTATTCACCTCTCTTTCTCTCCATCCCCATCAGAGTCAGTGGGATTCGGCTTTGTAGTGCCCCGCTCCTGCTCATCCAGCCAATCAGAAACAGCCTTGAGGGCACGCTCAGTGTGGGACACCATATTCTGCACCGCCTCCAGCTCTTCCTGTGTAGGGTAGATGGCCGAGTGTTTTGCCATGACATGGCGATCATCATTCACAAAGATGCGCATTGAGCGATGACGGAGAGGAGGAGGCTAAGGGGAGAGAAAAAAGATATACATAACGTTTGATACCCGCATTTGAAGAGGAATACTCATTTATGTTAATGTGCAAAGAGCTGTGCATAGCATAACTTTCATAAACGTAAAACAAATTTACAGCCTGAAACATTCACTGTAAAGGGTTTTACCATGGTTGGAATTAAGTGGGCCTTCAGTTTGGCGGCTGGCAGTGTTAATCTCGAGGTGGCAGAGTATCGCTGCTCCTGTCTATGTAAAGAAGGCAAAAGATTAGTAGTGCCAATTCTGATACTTTTGCCAAGTACAAATATAACACAAACACTGCAGTCTCCCCCTTCCCCAAAGTAAAAGTCTAGTAGTGCTAAAAACGACATACAAGACAAGAAATATTTAACTTTGAAATGGTGGTTGTTTCTGTTACCAGGCAAACATTAAAAGAACTACAATTTGTCTCAAATTGTGCTCAATTTTCAGTCTAAGTCTGCCCCTTGAAATGCAGCATCCCACCAACATTGCAGTGCCCCCTTGTAAGCAGCTCAGTGCAGTCTAGACTGATGCAAGCAGGCTCAGGAGAGGTGCCTTATCACTGATGACTCAGACTGCCTGCCACTCTCCTGTCTCTGCTGTACCCCCTGTAACAACAACAACGCTGCTTTCGTCATTCTCTTACAGACTGACAGCCAGCCCTAGCAATACATGACAAAAATAGCTATCCAGTCTGTTGTGGTTAATGGTTCAGTCATGCTTCATCTCTGTATTCTTGGACAAAAAAAAATGTAATCAATCTGACTGGATTGTTTTGTACTAGCTACAGAGCTATTTGTTGTCAGTGTTTGGATGCATTACAGTAAGCACAAAAGATCCACTTACATGGGACAACACACCAGCACATTCTACCTGTATAACCACATTATGGTGTGTAGTTTTGATAGTTTGTGCGAAAGAACTCGCTGCTAAAAACAACTAAGCACAAATAAACACACAAAAAACGGCGATTACATAACTAACTGTAACCGTACGATCAATATGGTTCGAGGGCAACGACAAGGTTAGTAATATCAATACACCGAAATAACGTTACACTAAAAAGTAAACGCTCTTAACCATAAATATGAAGGTCACCTTGTGATTTATTAATAGTTTTTAGCGCAAAAGGACAGTTACGAAATCAGAGCTGCAGCCAGCAGAGAGGCTGCTGTAGCAGATCAATGTTATCAAGCCTCCTGGTGGCGCAGGACAAATTTAATTAAATCAGACGGGAAGACAAAAAACGAGCTTTACAATTCTCAGGAATAACGCCGTGCCTTTTTTTTTTAGATTTGAGCTACTGAGTTTGTATATAGGCTTGTCTTTTCTTCTCCTCTCGACAAGCAATCAAAACAAATGACGAGCTTCGAGCTTTCGACCCGCTTCTCTGCCGACATTTTAACCGAGGCCGACCGTTCGCTGCATCAGCGTCATTATCGCGGCGCTAGACCATGTTAGCCATCACCCTAAGCGTGAGGCGGTCAGACCAAGGAGAACAGAACACGAAGACAGTTCACACAGCCGAAATAACACATTTTTTGGGAGCCTTCTGCGAGCGATTTAACCTCGTACCGCCAAGCGATGCGAGAATAACCGGGCGGCCATTTTTAACAGCCACACCACCGCCGCTACTCACAGCGGAGAAGTCGCTCAATGCGGGGAAAGACATTACAGACAAACGGGGACTGAAAAACAGCCGTCCGTCTGCCTCAATATGACCGGTACCGTGTAATCGACCATGTGAACACGCTGGTAGAAACGCTTTCCCTTTAAAGCGGTAACGTCGCTAAAACGGTCAGCCAGCTAAGATGGTTGCTACAACAACCCCAGCACGCGCAGCTCAGCTAAGCTAACTCAGCTAGCCAGCGTTGGTAAACAGCCGCGGACTAATTTACCCCGTTTTAAGCGACGTTATTTAAGCGGATAAATGAGCGTTCTTTAACTTACAACGTAAAACTCGACGTTATTTTCCCAAAACCTCTGCTTTATGTGGTCCTCAGCCAAGCCTACGTGTCTGTTTAGCCAACCAGGCTAACGGAGCGGATCTGAACAAAGGCGGACATTCGAGCCGCGCGGCGCTCGATAATTAGCCAGCTTAGCTCGCTGGATAACCGAGCTTAACTGAACATTTCATCTCCTAATGTTACCGCTAGCGATACTAGTCCATTTAGTTTGGGAAAGCGCGGAAAGTACTGGCGAGAAACAGCCCGAAAAGAGGTCCTAGCGACTCACCAGCAGTTCGACGCAGAGAGAGAGCCGCTGAGCCACGAGCCACGGGCAGTGAAGAAGGCACCGCAGGACACGCCCCCGAACGGACGACGGCGACACGTGACCAAACGGGTTAGCCATTCATCCGAGGCCTTTCGGTCTCGTGCTTAGTCGACTGTGGTTAAGACGCCACAATGGCAGCGTTTTCCCAAACACGGCTCTGTTATTTCTCTGATCCAAGACGTTTAGATCTTCATACCCAGCCATCACCAGGCCTCAAGATGTCCTAAGACGCCTTCATAATGTGACATGTCTAAAGACACATTATAAAGACCTCTTAGAATCAGAATCCTTCATTGATCCCAGAGGGACTTTGCAGTTGTTACAGTTGCAGCCATTTATCTAAAAGAATAAACACTTTAATAATTTAAGACAAAGATAAAGAGAAATTTGCAATATGTACAAGAGATTTAAGTACTTATGAATACAGTAAAGTGGTGGTGATAATATGAAACATCTAGTATAAAGCAGTTAAAATGATTTAAATTACTGTCCCTCTGAGTTACTGCACACACAATTATTGTTATTACACATATGAACAGTTTGGTATTGGGTTTTGCACAGATGAACCACACTTTGTGAATCATACACAGTGTTAGGACATCTTTATAAATGAAGACATGTCTAAGTTAAGTGATACTTTTTTAATTCCACCCATCCGTGAAGTGAAACACCACATACACTAGGGGACAGTGGGCACACTTGCCCGGAGCGGTGGGCAGCCCTATCCATGGCACCCGGGAACAATTGGGGGTTAGGTGTCTTGCTCAGGGACACCTTGGTCATGTGCTGTCGGCACTGGGGAGCAAACCAGCAACCGTCCGGTCACAGGGCCAGTTCCCTAACCTCCAGCCCATGACTGCCCCTGTGGCGATGAGGATGGGATATAGACACGGTTCTTAAGATGTCTTGGCTATGATAACATCCCAAGATGTAGGATGCATAATGGAATTATTTATTTTAATATATATTGTTGTTTATTATTTTATAAACATACAATCATTACATACATTAGTTCATACTACAGTGAAATCAAGCAGAGCTTCATCCGAAAGATTACCGTTATCTTTAGGACGAAGCTCTGCCTGATTTGACTCCCCCATAACACAACATCCAGTGTTTAATGTGGTACCAGTGTGGGGGAAGAACATCATTATACATAACAATAACCAGTGGTTGTATGTAAAATATATAAAATAAACTGTAAACTGTGATAATTATGTCTTCTAAACAACAGACTTGAATTGTAATGTGGATTGAACAGCAGACTTTTAGCAAACTTACAATGCTTGCATTGTTTTCAGGGGGGCTCTGGTTCATTTTGCAATCCAAGGCATTTTGGAGTGTCTCAGACACACTATATGGACAACAGTATTGGGACGCTTACATATTGCACCTACAAGAGCTTTTGTATCCCATTCTAAATCCATAGGCGTATATGTGGAGCTGGTCCCCTCTTTATAGCTATAACAGGTTTTCTTTTCTAAGAAGCAATCTACAAGATTTTGGAGTGTGTCTGTGGGAAGTTTTTCCCATTCATCCAGAAGAGGTGAGGTCAGATACCGATGTTGGACGAGAGGCCCTGGCTCACAGTCTCTGTTCTAGTTCATCCCAACAGTGTTTGATGGGGTTGAAGTCTGAACTCTGTTCAGGACAGTCAAGTTCTTCCACACCAAACCCACCCAATTGTCCTTAATAGAGCTTGCTTTGTGCACTGGGGCACAGTCTGGAGGAGTAAAAGGCCATCCCCAAACTGTTCCCACAGAGTTCCCACAATTGTCCAAAATGTCTTGGTATGCTTAAGCATTAAGATTTTCCTTCACTTGAAGTAAGGGGTCTAGGCCAACCCCTGGAAAACACTCCCCATAGCATTATCCCTCTTCCACCAAACTTTACAGTTGGCACAATGCAGTCAGGCAAGTAACATTCTTCTGACATACAAACCCAGACTCATCCATCAGTGCCAGATGATTGGTTGCTACACCGAATATGTTTCCACTGCTGTCTTGGCGTGCTATACTCCACTCCCCCTGATGCATGGTATTGTGCTTGGTAATGAAAGGCTTGCATACAGCTGCTCAGCCATGGCAAGAAGCTCCAGACACACAGCTTTTGTGCTGATGTTGAGGCCAGAGGAGGTTTGGATACTGCAGTTACTGAGTCAGCAGAGCATTGGCGACATTTTTGCACTATGCTGCTCAGCACTCTGCGACCCGCTCTGTAACTTTACATGGTCTTCCACTTCGTGGCTGAGTAGCCGTGGTTTCTAAACGCTTCCACTTTTCAATACCACTCATAGCTGATTGTGGAATATCTAGGAGGGAAGAAATTTTGTCAACTGACTCATTGCAGCAGTGGCATCCTATTACAATGCCACGCTCGAATTCACTGAGCACTTTACAATGAACCATTCTTTCACAAATGTTTGTAAAGGCAGACTGCATGGCTAGGTGCTTGATTTTATACACCCGTGGCCATGGGACTGAATTAAAATATCAGTATTCATTGATTAAGAGGTGTGTCCCAATACTGTTATCCATATAGTGTATATGTATATGTAATTTAATCATTTTACATCTTAGGTAATATCACAGTATTGCATTAATCTGAAGGAGGTGAGAAGGTAGGACAATAACTTTAGAGGGGGATTATTCATTTATCGCTTATTTAGACCAGTGGATGAAATCTCCTCTCTTTCTTTAGATGTATGAGAAAGTGTGTCACTAATTTCATTATATTCATTAAGCACCTTTTCAGCATTACTATTTACAATCTCTTTTTTTCAAATCTAACTTTCCATTATTTATAATATTTTTCCCCCTTTCTACCCATTGCTACCCAACCTCACAATGTTTTAGTAATTACTTCAGTTTTGCAGATGGAACAGGTCGACATTTTATTAAGCAACTCATCTTTTACTGCATCAGATTATTACTTAAAGTCAACCTGGAACAAAATTGACTCTCGGGCTCTACCTGTCATGTATGGAATGCGCAGGGAGGCTGGATATAAGTCAGAGCAGACTTTAATATCAATAACAAACCAGCAAAAATGCAAAATGCAAGCTAACTACAGGGCTTAAACACAAAGAGTAACCCAGACACAAGGCGAGGAAAGAACAACTACATCAGAAAGAATGACGAGTAACCCAGACAAACACTGACTGCCTCTGCTTCTGGAAGATCTTCTGAGTTTTAATTTCCTTGCAATTCAGCCAGTGGGGAGAAATTATATTAACAATAAACAATAATATGACATTTCTTGATGTAACATGATAAAGTGCTTTTTAGCCTAACTAGTTATTGGATGATGTTTACGTTCAATACTGTGCTGCTAGAAAGAGCAGGTTTGGAAATGATAAAACATTGACGTCCATAAAAAACATTCATTATTTTACTAATATGTATTTGTAATATTCGTTTTTTTTCTGAGTAAATAAATGCTTACTGACCAGATTGACCTTTAAATAATTTCTCTGCTGCCTCAAACTTTTACATAGTACTTGACCCTAGGTATATGTTTTTGGAAATCCTACTATTTTGTCATTGCTAGTTGTTAACTGTTGCTAATTGGGGCAGTCGTGGGCTGGAGGTTAGGGAACTGGCCCTGTGACTGGAAGGTCGCTGGTTCGATCCCCAGAGCCGACAGTCCATGACTGAGGTGTCCTTGAGCAAGACACCTAACCCCCAGTTGCTGATTGGGTGCTGTGGATTGGGCTGCCCACCACTCTGGGCAAGTGTGCACACTGCCCCCTAGTGTGTGTGTATTCACTAGTGTGTTTGTGCTGTTTCATTTCATGGATTAGTTAAATGCGGAGGTGGAATTTCCCTGTTTGTGGGATTAAAAAAGTATCACTTAACTTAAAGTGAGAGAAGTAGTAGTAGTACTAGCAATGAGAACAACATGGAAAATTACAAAAATGTTATCTGGAATCTGCATCTGGAAATAACAGTATCCCACAGTGGCCCGTAATATTTAGTTGGCCTCATCAGTTTAGTCAGCCAGGATAGCTGATGCTAGCCAGCAAACCTAGCATTATATAATAAGACAATTTTACAGTGGTGCTTAAGTCAGAGTGGTATGATCCAATGCAAGTCTCACAACGAGGTACGCTCCGTGCTGGTCTGAGCTGGTCTATACTTGTTTATGCTTGTCCAGCGGCAAAACACAACATATGGTTTTGCTGGTGACCAGGCATGGTTTTTCGAGCAGGGCTATCTTTGCCTGTTGAAAATTTAGTCATAGTATTAGTGTTAGCTTATGTCTGGTGCTGTAAAGGTTAGTGAAGTAGCATGATGTAGGAGCAGGTACAGCTCTAAGAATTTGGAGTATGTTATTTACATGAACACTAGAATAATGATATAAGGATTGGATTATTATGTGCATCTGTTCGGTGATATGTTAACAGGACATGAATTAGCTAAATGCAGTACAGAACGTTTATCACCTGTTGTTCGTCTTGATAAGACGAATGTGGAACATACTGAAAGCTGCATTTCTTCGTGGTTTATCAGTCTGTCATTTAACCCATGCATTGTCAGCAATGAACGACAGACTTGGCATTGCTTTAATCACAGAGGAAAAAAATGATTTCAAGCAAACCTGTTATCACACTTTTACAAATGATACAACCATGCAATAAAAATGTACAAAGGTCAGTTATGATCAGCCCTTGCCAAGTATACACACACACACACACACACACACACACACACACACACACACATCTAAGCCGCTTATCCTCATGGTTCGCAGGGAGGGTTGTGCTGGTGCCTATCCCAGTGGCCACTGGGCGGAAGGCAGGAAACACCCTGGACAAATCACTAGTCCATTGCAGGGCAGAACATAAACAACAAAAAAGTTTGAATAATTTAATAATATTAAAAGTTTGAATAATTTTAAAAGTTTTAATAATAGGGTAATTGTAAAGGGAAGTGAAAACAGTACTTAGAAGGCAGTCAGTTTTGTGTGAATGTTCTTTGAAAATGTTTTGTGTTACTAAAGACCTTTGTTGCAGTTCCTTGGTTAGCTTGGATGTGGGCTTTGGATCATTACCATGTTGGAAGGTGAAATTCCTCATCTTCAGCTTTCTGGCAGAGGCTGGTGGATTTTATGCCACAATATCTTGGGAGCTCGTCATTTTCCCATCTAGTTTGACCAGATCCCCTGTCCCTGCTGAAGTGAAGCAGCTCTAAAAGATGCTTCCACCACCATGCTTCACTGTAAGTACTGTGTTCTTTAGTTGCTGAGGTGAGTCATTCTACTTTCGTCTGGTCAGAAGGTTTCAAGTGATTGCATTTTTTAAAAATCAATTTAACCCATAGCCTAGACATGTGCAGAATACAAAAGATTGTTGCCACATACAAGGAAGCAATGATACCAGCTGGAAATTGCTGCAGCTTCTTTAAAGCTTCCATCAACATGGTTTCATATTTTTAAAATGTTGTTTTAATAGTAAAGATATAGCACAGGAAAAGCATTTAGGCTTTAGAGTTGTTTCAAGAAATATATAGATGAATACAAAATAATACTAGATAAAAGCTTCAAAACTTCTGAGCTGTTGCCTAGATCTGGTGAGCGTATCACATCACATATAGATTGACCCAGCGCCAGAGGCAGTGGTAAATGACACCACCAACAATGCTAGTGAAGGCACATGGAACAGACAGGATCAGTGATTTGGCCTTACTTGTTGGATTTTGAAGAATCGAGGACTCAGACCTTCATCTTATGAAGGAGTAGATCACAGACGTGTCCTGTCTAATATTTCAACACTCAGCATTGACATTATGTATTCGTAGCCTATAGCTAACTAACTGCTGAACGATGCTTTTAAATCACACAAGCTCCTGTTATGAGTTGGCACAGTCATGTTAGTGGATTGTCAGGGGAGATTGCTACCCTAAAACTAAGATAACATTTTATTCCTACAGTTAACTAACATAAGTAGGAACAATGTTTATATATATATATATATATATATATATGTAGAGTGTAACTAGAGTGTAACAAACTTTCCTAACTAGCACCATTATCAAATTAAGAAAAGCTTGCTGAGAGTTATGTAATTTACAGTACCATGAAAAAGTTTGGGCACGCTTGATCAAAATTTCTGTTACTATGAGCAGTTAAGTGAGCATAAAATGAACCGAACCAAAACATTCTTTTCAACATTTTAAGCAAGATTGGTGTATTATTTTTGTTTTGTACAGTTCTAGAGTGAAAAAAGGAAATGAGTACCACACAAACATTTGGGCCGCCCAAGAGCTTTGAACTCTCAGATGTCTTTATCCAAGGTCTCAGATCTTAGTTAGCTAGTTAGTAAAAATACAGGTGATGCAAATTTCAAAGCTTTATAAATACTCTCCTCAAACCTTTTCACAACATTAGCAGCCATGGCCTCTAAAGAGCTGCCTAGCACTGTGAAAATTAAAAGCAGCAGAAAGCTGTAAGAGGATAGCAAAGTGTTTCAGTTAGCCATTTCCTCAGTTCGTTATGTAATAAAGAAATGACAGCTAACAGAGACGGTGGAGGTCAATTTAAGGTCTGAAAGACAGAAAGCTTGTAAAATTGCTATAAAGGCAAATCAAAACCCCCATCTGACTGCAAAAGACCCACAGGTCTTTTAGCAGACTCTGGAGTGGTGGTGCACCGTTCTATCGTACAGCGACACCTGCAGAAATATGATCTTAATGGAAGAGTCATCAGAAGAAACCCTTTCCTGAATCCTCACCACAATATGCAGCATCAGAAGTCTGCAAAAGAAGCTCTAAACAAGCCTGATGCAAACAAGATCAGTGGAGCGATGAAACATGGCTGTAATGAGCAAAAGTATGTTTGGGGAAAAAGGGTGCAGAAATTCATTAAAAGAACATCTCTCCAACTTTTAAGCACGGGAGTGGAATAGTCATGCTTTGAGCTTGTGCTGCAGCCAGTGGCATGAGGAGAATGAATTACCAGAATCAAACTTCACACCGCCTGTAAAAAAGCTGAAGATGCAAACAGGATGGCTTCTACAACAGGCTAATTATCCTAAACACACCTCAGAATCCACAACGAACAACCTCAAGAGGTGCAGGCTGAAGGTTTTGCCATGTCCCTCACAGTCCCCTGACCCAAACCTCATTGAAAACCTGTAGATAGAGCTCAAAAGAGCAGTGCATTTAAGATGACCCAAGAATCTCAAAGATCTAGAGATCTTTTGCAAGATCTTTTTTCCTTTTGCAAGAAAGAATGGGCAAGCAAAACTTGAAAGACTCCAGTTTGGTGGTTCTTCTTCTTAAGCACACATAGTTAACCTGGAAATTGACAAATAAGTTGTGTCAGGTTTGTCTGAGTAGGAAAATCACCGAACTGTGCCGGACACTGACCTTCAGGAAAGGAGTTATGCATATCATACACTACAGGGAACAAACTTAACTATAGCATTTTTCTACAAATAAAAAAGTGCAGAAATTATATTTTGACACAACTTCTATTGATTGATTTTACAGCACATTTCATATTTTATGTTTACTTTTTTCCTAATGTGATAAAATTAGAAAAAAAGCAAATATAAAATTTACGGAGCCCCCGCTAATGGCATCTTACCCACAAAAGGGAACAAATGGTTCTGGACGGAATGTTTTCCGGATAAGAGGAGCAAGTTGTTTGTGCAAACTGCCAAGGACAGCAGTTATGCTTGCTGCAAAATCAACTTAGAGCAGAGTTAGAGCAGAGTTAACCCTTTCACTGTATAAATAAAAATAATGCATGACCACGACTTAGTAAAGCATGGGAACCTAATGTGTGGCAATGAAATGATTAAGTCGTGGCTGTGATTTAGTAAGGCATGGGAAGGAGGTCTCGGCTTACTAAGTTGTTGGCCACGCATTAGTATCTTGTTGCCACATTGTACCTAGTCGTGGCCACGCATTAGGATCTCGTTCCCACACCTTACTAAGTCATGGCCACGCATTATTTTTATTTATACAGGATGTCACCAGCTGGGCTCCGTAAAAATAGGCCATAACCTTTGCACATGCCTGTATTTAATGTTGTATTTTTTCAGTCTCTTAAGTTTTGTGAATAAATGTTAATTGCATATTAAAGTGCGCAGTGTGTTGTGTGTAGATGCTGTTTTAACTTATTTTTATTTAGAAAATCACAAATGTACATATTTGACATAGGGTGCTTAAACTTTTGCAAACAACTGTAAAACTTAATGGTTTCCCACAGGCGTCTACAACTAAAGGCCACAGTGCTCTGCTCTGCTATAACAATAGAAAACACCTTGTTTTTTAAAACATAAAAAGCACTAATCAGGACTTTTTAATGTAACTTGTTAACTGTGAACGCAGCTGATGCCCTTATGCAGCCATCCTAGTTTTTTTTTTATTTAAATTTTCTTCTATTTGTTGTCTTTTTGAATTTTGAGTTTTCATTTGAATCGTTCAAAGTCTCTTTTAAGATGGAAAAATGTCTGACATGATTTCATCAACCAAAAGTTTAAAGCACAGTGGTGCCCATCGTACTTCATGAACATCTGGGCCCGTATTCACAAAGCACCTTAGAGCAGGAATGCGGATGTAGGGTCTGTTCCTGTCAGTAAGCTCACTGTAAGACATGAATCTGATCCTGAATCAGCACTTCTACTCTAAAGCTTTGTGAATACAGCCTCTGTTTCCTAGTGAATCTTGGGACACAGTAGGGGGCAGTGTAACATAAAGAAATAAGGTGTCAAACGAAGCGTCTCCATTGGCAGTTTTCACAGGCAGGCAGTGAGATAACACTAGAAAGTAAGTCAACTGAAGGCCTTTTGGTACAGTGTTGCAATTTATTCATTTAAGTAAGTGAAGAAAAATTAAAATTGAACAGTTGTAGTAAAGTAAACATGTTGAGTGTGTCTGAGTTTGTTCTTTTTGAATCTGGTGGTTTTTGATTTGGTAGAGTGATAAGTGCAGTTTTTTGGTAATAAGGAACTGTACATGATAGATTTACTAAATTTCCTAGCTTTTATAGCAGGCTGTTGCTTTCTGCAGATTGGCTCTTATTTTTATTATTTATCACCAGGTGTTTAATCAAATAATGCAAATTTTGCTTTACTACATGTTGTCTTCATACTAGAGGTGAGGTATGCATATTACAGGTATTTATTATATTAATCATAATAGTGTTTTGCAGTCTGCAGTTGCAGTTTACCAGTCCATTTTATATGACTTTATGACTCTGTGGTGGCATCAGCCATCGTCTATGGCATCATCTGCTGGGGTGGTGGCATTACAGCAGCAGACAGGAAGAAACTGGACAAGCTTATCAGGAAGGCTAGTTCTGTCCTGGACTGTGTGCTGGACCCAGTGGGGGAGGTGGCGGAGAGGAGGATGTTGGCCAAGCTTGCATCCATAATGGACAACCCCTCTCACCCATTACAGGAGGCAGTTGCAGCACTGGGCAGCTCCATCAGTGACAGGCTCCTCCACCTGCGATGTGGGAAAGAGAGATATCGCAGCTCCTTTCTCCCCACGGCTGTTCGGCTCTACAATCAGAACCTCCCCAAGCAGAAACTCAGACACTCTCCATCATAAACACACTATGGATTCACACCTCATTCCATCATAGTGCACTCTATCAGGAACACACTACATAGACCTGTATCTTATGCTACCTCTAATTAATGTGCAGTATCTGCTTCTGATAGATGGTACAATACAATATAGAAGTGCAATACAAACGCAAGTTCTGTGCAATATCTGTAATCATTACTGTGCAATATCCAGTCATTACCTGCTCAGAAATGTGCAATATCCATACAACTGCACATGTAAACTGTAAATCTGTATAGTTTCTTAATTCTATTCTTATATTTTGTATTTTTCTGCTTACAGACGCCTTGTTTATTTATTTATTCCTATAGCATATCTTATATTTTGTATTTTGTATGATGCACCTCTTTGTCTCCTTGCTGCTCTTTATCTGCTTACTGTGTCTTCTGCTGTAACAACACAAATTTCCCCCAGTTTGATAATAAAAGTCTATCTTATCTCTTATCTTAACTCTTATTTAATGCTTTCATCAGCTTTGTGTTTACAACAAAGCACAAAAGTTCCTTCTCTGTCCGTTCATGACATGTATTTTTTGAGATTTGTAATTGTTTCTGTAATTACGTCAAGGTTTCAAACAGATTGATGTGATTACATTGACTAACGGGAACCAAATGACAACATTTAGGCCCCCATTCACACATACGTCTTCTAAGCCACTTCACCTCCTGGGTGGGCC
The DNA here is from genome assembly GCF_015220715.1 of Pygocentrus nattereri. Classification (NCBI taxonomy): domain Eukaryota; kingdom Metazoa; phylum Chordata; class Actinopteri; order Characiformes; family Serrasalmidae; genus Pygocentrus; species Pygocentrus nattereri. Next base: position 5,721,181 of record NC_051224.1, read on the forward strand.
CCCATTCATTAATAATTGAATTATTACGTAGTTAAAATATACATGCTAACATGAAGCCTGTAGGCTCTGCAAACAGCTGAATTTTCAAGTGATTGAGGGCGTTAATTTTCTAAAATAAGAGTGCATTTAAGATCTGTTTAGGGTGATTAAAAACTCGTATGTATGCAGGACAGTAATCTGGGTGGTCTGAGGGTGGACCAGCAGTGGCAAGCAATCACCTTATGAAGCCAGCAGACCGGTTGCTATCTAGGGGCCCTGATGCCTAATGTATTTATTTATTTCCAAAGAAACTTCTCTAATAATGTTGGAAAAGCATCTGAAGTGGCTCCTCATGAAGCTGCTTTCTTTAGTCACTGCATAATTCCATGTGTGCATTTTCTGCTGCTGTAGGCCTGATGCTGGTACCCCTCGATGGTAATATGTCGGTTCAGTGAGCTGTGTAGTGTGGTCAGACTGAGGCTATTCTCTTTTCACAGTTTTTTTAATCATTGAATTAAAGTGCTGGGGAACTACAATCTGTGGCTGTCAGGAATGTAATATATGATATTTAAAAGAAAAAAATCTCATTTACTGAATTGTTCGCTTACCCCAGACGCAGTCAACCATCCGAAACATTAAGCTTCCGTAGCTTAGCGCTGGAACTAAACATGAGGCTGATGTTGTTAATACACGCTAGACCCCATAGTGACTCAAAGCTCTTCTGTAAGTACGACCTCAAAACTTCTCTCAACTTGTCTGAGCCACACCCAAGTCTTCATTGAGGTCACACAGACTTGTTATATGAGGTTTAGGGCAGTTTTAATTACTGTAAACTATAAAAATAAACACAGCTTCACATTTTAAGCATGCTTTGGTTTTGGGGAGGCATTTGCAAGAAAGACTTGGGCATGTATTGACCTCTAGTTGTAGCATAGTTAGGTCCCGTTTCAAACTAAAGAAGCAAAACGTGGATCAAACGTGTCAGCTGGTCATCTACATCTGGGGTAAGTGGATGGTTGCATAAATTTGGAGAAATGTGTGAAAGTGTTGTGAGCACTTGATATAGCTCAGTTTTCTGCCTATAACGTTTATGAATGCTAGTTAAAGTGCAAACACATCTGATGTAAACTTCGAATTTCTTGTAATAAATCCAGAAGGTCTAAAGAGTGCACAGATGTGTAAACAGATGAGTCAATTCACAGTGTTTTTGATTTGCGCTTGTCTCAATTTATGACACAGTGGTGTTAGAATATTTGCAAAACAGATTTGTTTATTCATCTTAATTATGACATCACTGTAAATGTCTTTAAATGAGCCAAAGAGTCAAAAAAGTGATCACTTTAAACTATCTTGCTGTCATAAAAGTATTTCCCATTCTTCTTATTTCAGAAGGATTTACTGCTGTGTGTATGTGGGCATGTTGATGCCCTGTGAAGCAAAGACACTAAACATACTTGACCCCGGATTCAACCCCCTCATAAAATGAACAAGCAACACAATGACCTATTTAACCTTTATTGGTCCTTTTTTTTACATTCAATAGTTTTTACATCAAATAGCTCTAGTTCAAGTCACATACTTGGGGAGACAGGCAATAAATACACAGATATGAGGACACTGAACATCAGGCTACAGCATTTTTACAGTACAAGTAAAAGCTCTGCTTTCACTTTGCATCATTATGGCATATTTACATGAGTCCATGACTTTCATGAGGTCCTGACTCTCAGGGCATGGAAGCAACATCCAAGACAGTTTGAGCTTCCTGATACACTGCAAAAGTAAGAGACTACCCTTTCATTTGATGTTCAGTCAAACCAGCCATTAAATACAAGTTATTCAAATAATAGTGTTCCCAAAGGAGTCACTGATGTGAGCATTCACACAAGCAGCTCCACAAACTCACCTCAGCTGCCTTACAAATGTCTTTCTTAAAGCAAGGAGCCCAGAGCCCTCACCATCACGGAATGTGTTTGGGATTACTTGTATTGTGAGGAGCAGAAATGCAACCAACTTTTAAAACTGAACTCTGGATGTGTGAAAAGATATCCCTGCAGACACTAAATAATGAAGAAATTATGTTATATTTAGTTGTTGAGTCTTCTGTGTAATTTTTTGTTACACTATTTACCTTTTTTGCTTCTTTCCTGGCACTAAAAAATGAACAACTTGTACTTAAGTCATTAGGGCTGGAAATATATTAAATGAAAGTATGGTCTCATGGTTTGATAATATTACACTGGATATTTTGTTAACCATAATGTTTGTGCTCTTAGCTACTTTGACATTTTTTCACGTCCCAAATCCACTAAATTCTTCTTTTGCAAGGAAGTGTCTGTATCTAGCACGTATGGAAAATGACTGAGCCTTTTTAAGGCAGGTATCTTTTCCCCCAAGCCTTGATCATCATAAAGCCGGTTCCTAACAGCTCTTGAAATCACCCACCAATAACAGTGTAGTTGGCGATCATTATGAATCCTGATCTATGATCTCAAAACCATTCACATTTCAGTAGGAGCATGTTCAGCCTCACTGGTAAAGGCAATCATTGTGATGAGACACCAACAGGAGACCAATCTATTGGCATAGCTTGCATTACCAGCTTCTGTATATTTCTCCCACACTTGCCATCTTCTCTAAAGGTCCGTGAGACACTACAGAGCTCAGTCAGCAGGAGAACATTCCAGATGCTCTTTCCACTTTGTCTTCCTTTTCTTCTCCATTTTGAATAAACTTTACTCTCTGGAATTCCTTTAGATCCGTTTGACGGCATTTTTCTCAGAGCCCTGGAAGGAGCTGATCTCCCAGCGCCGGAAGGTGCTTCCCCTCGTGTCCATGCGGCCGGTTGTTAGCCGGTAGATCTTCCTGAGCACTGCTCTTCGCAGCAATATATAAACCCAGGGGTCCAAGATCTGGTTGCAGGAGGCCAGACGTACCCCCATCACCATCAACGTCCTGTAGGGCTCGTCATTTGTCTCAGAGTGGCTGCTGTAGGAGTGCCTGACTGACATCAGTCCGAAGATCTGCAGGAAAAGGGAAAATGGTTGTGCTCATTAACTCACAGTGCTTGTTGGATTTGTAGGCCCAAATCCAGATTAATTACATAACATACAGAATGCATTTAAATCACATTTTAGGATTGTCCTTTTAAAGCAATGGTCCATCCACAAAATTCAATTTACGTCATTTTCCTAAATGTAGTCTATCAGCCAAATCAGGTCTGGTGTCTGCGTTTGCTTCTTTAGTTGAAGTTAAGTGGCTAATGTTACTCACAAGTGATGTAAGCTATGTTTTGACTGAGGGAAAATTTGCATAAATTAAATTTTCAGGCCAATTCTGAAGAACAACAATTCATACAAGGTGAGTTTTGCTTTTGTTTTGCTGAGCGCACAGATGCATGACACGTAACATGAACAGACCAGACAAGCATACAGACTAATAACTAGTATTTAAATAAGAGACGAATAAAATAAAAATAGAGTAACTTGATATATAATCTCAAGACTATAATAACCATTGTTCCATGTAACACTGACAGCACACAGTAACTGTAAGAAAGATCTACTGAGTTCTAGAACAGAAACACATTTCAACTAATTGAATTTGACACTTTACGATGTACACGGACTTCCATGGAACACGTTTTGGTAACTTACTGTAAGTCTAACCTCACATACTACATAAGACGTTCTCTGAAACTACTGCTAAACTTGGGAATAGAACCAAGCACCATAAAAATAGCTGAATATTAGTCATGGTTCCAGTTTTAGCCTCTGATTTGTGGAGGACAGTAAATAGTGCGTTCCATTCCGCCTTATATCTGTTGCACTAAAAAACACCAAGCATTCTAGCCACACCAGAACCAGGAAAAAGACTGCCCACTGTCTTGTGAGTGGTCCGGCAAATCACTGGAATGCACACATGCTGATGCATTACAGGTATTCTTACAGCGCACTGTGATCACTGGCCAGCACCGCATAGCAAAATGTCTCCATTCATCACTGTTAATAATTACAATAATATTAATGGAAATTATTTATTTAGTAAATAAACTTCTGGCAGTAAGTCAGCAGCCTTCATCTTATTATGATGTGAACAGTGCTTGCTTGCTTCTAACTACTAAATAGCATTTAGGGGAACGGTCAATTCAGAACATGAGCTCAATTATTTCTTAGCTTATTTGACTTGGACAACCACACTTTCAGAAAGAGGGCCTTAATTGTTCAAAAAGGCTCCAATCACATTCTTAGAAAAAAAGATTCTTTCAGAATTAGCACCCAAGTCCTATCATCTCTTTCCTGGAACTCATTGTCTTTACGATGTGGTTTACTGAGTCACGGATAGTTGGAAATGTCACATTGTGAAATCCTTCTCATTCACCATGCACATTTCTGTCTATATATCTGATACACTTGAATATCTGACTATGCACATACTGTCTATTCGTCCAATACACCTGTTATAACCTTTGCCAATGCATATTTTGTCTATGTTCAATACTTGTACTTACTGACTCTGCACATTTTGTCTGTCTTTTACTGTCTTTTGTCTTTGCACTGTTACTATTTATCTTTTATTACTGCACTGGAAAAGTAGCCGACAGTATTTCGTTATACTGTACTATCCTGTATTGTATAATGACAAAGTTGAATTGAATTGAATTGAATTCAGATGTCCAGCCATGTTCACTTACCGCTAAAACCTTTAAGATAATTCCGTACAAAATCAAAGGGGAATTCCACCAATGTTCTGCGTAATGAAATGACTACCTCACATGAAGCTGTTACATAAAATGGTGACAAATACGCTAAAAAACTTTCAGATGTATCATTACTTACCTTTATCAACATTATTAGGGATGCACAATCGGAATCAGCAGATTTTTGCTCCAAATGGAACATCAGCAACTGGCCAATTTTTCGTTTCATTTTGGTAAATCTCAGTTGCACTTTTATAATGTAAATAATGTGACACGGCTATATGCACTTTGCTGTATTTGAATGCTGCTGCTACACATTCATTGAAACGTTTTAGCACAATTATGCCAGATACACTGTGCTAAATAGACATGTGGCATGCGCCAGCCCCCCGGGCCCCTGACGATTACGGCTGCGAGAGCTGGCAGGAAGGTGGGGCCCAAACACCCAGCGGCGACGAACCTCAGTGAGGACGCCAGGCAGACAGCCACTGGGTGTTTGGGCCCTGTCTTCCTGCCGGCTCATGTGGGCATCATCGTCAGGGGCCCCCGGGGGGCGGGCGCAGTTGTCACTTACTTTCGATGTAGAACTTTATTTGATTTATGTTATTTGAACAGGAAACTGATTAAAAATCGAAAAATAAAGAAATTGGAACTGGAATCAGCATAAAACATTACATATTAACGTGTGCAGGTTAATTTTGGATAGTGAATGAAGTTGTTATATTTGTGTTGTAGACATCACGACCCCTGGTTCCTATCACCACCACTGCTTCTCCATAATTTCACATCAAAGCACTCTAAACGGCTTTGCTTACATCACAGCGACTAGATTTTGCAGAGATTTGGGGAAAAACGGTGGAAATCCACTTTAAATTTATGAAATGTATACAAAGAAAATCCTGTGCTGTGATAATCTCACTTTATAAAAGCTGTGAGAAAACCAAAGGGCAAAATGTGCGAAGGTATTGCCATGATTACGGAGGAAATGAATGTCTTCTCCATGAATGTCTTACATGCATTTTCTGATTTGTGTATTAAGACTGTAGGATGTTTATAAAACAATAGCTTTTCGCATTGATTGAACTGTCTTCACTCTGACTCACCAGCAGGGGGCTCCAGCAAATGCAGGATGTGACCATGATCCCCACCAGCTGCGCCACCATCTCGATGTCATGCGATTTTGCTATGCGGCGTGGGCACTTCCTCCTCCGTAGCCTAGCCAGCACCAGGGTCATCCCACTGACCGTGTTGCACACTAATGACACAGCCAGCGAGGCAAGCCCCAGCCCAGAGAACAGCAGCACAAAGGCCACATCAGTGCCTTTTGTGTTCCCAAGCACTCTAATGAAGCACCAGGTCCATGGGTACTGATAGGTATATTCTCCAAGCCCAATGACGGGCGACAAGGCCACCAGAAGCGCTAGCAACCAGATCAACGCCACAGCCACTTTAGTACGAGTAGTAGAGACAAGCCGGGCATGGACGAGTGGCCGAGTCACTCCCAGGCATCGCTCGGCTGCCATGGCGCAGCCCAGGAAGAGTGGGCACAAGCCGAAGAACACCATGCTGCCACCCAGAAACAGGCAAATGGCATCAGGGCGTGAGTTCTGATTGGCACTGTTCGAGTAGAGGTGCAGCACCAGGGCACCAGGGATAATGTGGCCTGCAAAGTCCGTTGCCACCAGGGAGCTGGCGAAGAGCAGGAACGTGGCCTTGGAACGTCGTCGAAGACGGGCGTAGGCCTTGGCCAGGATGAAGAGGGCAATGATGTTAGACAGTACACCTAGGGTCATGGAGAGTCCAGCAGATGTTGGGGCATTGGGATTGAGATTGGCTATAACAGAACTCACTGTTTGGTTATCCTTATTGCCCATGGCTGCCATCTCGACTGTCCCAGGAGTCTGGTTGGAGATGGGTGCTACGGCAGCCGGAGCTGAGGTGTTGCAGTGCTGGATAGATAACATCTCCAGACTGGGGGTGCTGGGGCAGTCTTCACAGAAATATAGAGCTAGAAGGAGTAGAAAGAGGTATAAGATCAGTTGAGTTGGTGTTCATTATAGATAGTGGACACTTAAAAAAGGCTTTATAAGTGAAGGCAGCAGATATATCTAGAACCATGACATGATCTGAATGTTTAAATGTTTCTTTGCATGATTCAATAGAAATGTTATATAGTCGTTTAAAGAACCTTTTAACAATGATTCCCTGCAACACAGACTTCCACTTGAACCCTTTTTGCTAAGGTAACTTTACAGAACAAGGAAAAGCACATTCTTAACTTCCTAACGGACATAAATGGAGGAATACCCCCACCCACCCCCAAGTCATTTTAGACCATTTCTGTTGGTCTGCTCATCATAAAATTTTGACACACCATAAAGGACAACTACCTGTTTCACAATATGTCAGCAAATGAAAAGCGAGGAAAATGGAGATGTGAGGTTTTGTCCCAACAACAACATTATACTGGTAATAAAGATCATTGATGAGCATTGAGTAGGTTTAAAATGTAATTAGCACAAATCATTATTTAAGCTGAACATTTCAAGTTGTTACTATTGCTTAGAAATAAAATGTAAATGTTTCGTTGACCTGACTGTCCACTATTTATAGTTTAGCCTGTATGCCTAGCAACTGTGCAGTGTTTTGTCTGTATTTATCACACTTATTTTTCTGTTTGCACTGTCGTAACTGTATTTTATTCCTCACTCAGCTCATCTGTGGTGAGAAAGAATTTGACTTCAGGTTGGCGAATAAGTTGTTGCTAATAGCCTTTTAAAAATGTGTCTATATATAACATCCCAAACGTTGATTATGTGGGATTACCCTCATTGCTATAAATAATTTCTGATCATTTGAAGATTCCGTAATTGCTATGCAAACCACTTAAATATAGCAATTTGTGCATTACACATTCCATTCCCTCCCCATCATTAAGATCTATTGAGAATATTCGAAAACTGAATGCATTAAAAAGCACAGGGTGTATTTTTCTGCTTCATAAATAAGCATACGCATCTAAAAAGCCTTAATTTAAGCTGTAAAGTGTACACTCCTTTTTCATATAAAACTCTTTTTCCAACTCGTTTTTCATCTAACTAATGTGACATGAGTCAAAAATGCTGAACAAGTCTGAACACCTCTTGGTGTCTGGCAGCGGAGAACACCCTGGACTCTCAGAAAACATTTTTCATAATTGCAGAGCTGAAGGCTTCTTATGGCTGTGCAAACAGATTCCTTTATTTTGATATCTTGGTTACTGCCACTGAGCACACTTAGGAGCTTGATGCAGCACTTCATACAGCAGCTTAGTGTAGACTGGACAGCAACGGGCAATCAAGTCAAATTAATCACATCACTTTGATTTCATATAGAGCTGGTTCATTGATGGCTGTCATAAGTCATATACGGTTAACCATCTCATCTGAAGTACACACTTAAAAAAAGACAGTTCTTCAAGGGTTCTTCAGTAAAGGCAGAGGTTCTCTTTAGAACCAAGAGTTCTACATAGAACAAGTACATGCTCAGGTGGTTCTTTCCAGGTGAAATCACTCATTAGATTGATGGAGAATGTGCTGCATGGCTCTATATAGCACTTAAAATGGTTCTTCTATTGTTAATAAAAAGCTGGTGACAATAGAAGAACCCTTTTTGGTGCCATTTAGAGCCTATAACACATTCTCCATCAACCTGAAAAGCCATTTCACCATGCAATGAACAATTAAGGCATTTAAATGGCTCTATATAGAACTTATGGTTGTAAATAGAACCATTGTCTTTACCAAAGAACCACAGAAGAACCATATTTTCTTTCTAAAACCACTACATGCTTGAATGTTTTTTTGCCAGGTGAAATGGTTCTTCAGAATGATGGAGAACGAGTGGTAAAAAGCAATAGAAGTACCTTTTGGTGCTATCTAGAACCTACCACATTCTCCATCAATCTAAAGAACTATTTCACCATGCAAAGAACCACTTAAGCTTGCAAAGTGTTCTATATAGAACTAATGGTTGTGAATAGAATCACTGTCTTTACCAAAGTGTATAGGCAATGAGATCAAATAAAGAAAGTCCTCTATTAATTCACATTAATCTGAGATGCAGTAATAATAATTGTGTATAATAATAAATAATAAACTGCTTTTAGCTCACCATTTGAGAGATTCCCCGGTTATGTCATGGCCGACGTGGGAAAAAACCCTAAAGAAGCGAAAGTAGTAAATCCAACAGTTTTCTTTAACCCATTTGCCCAGTTTCTAAAGAAAACCGTACTCCCTTAAGAAAAAGTCGTGGTCTCGTCTTTAAAATGTTCCTCATTTTGTGGTCTGCCCGGCAGACGGCTAGTTAAGTGACCAGTCTTTCAGTCTCGTCCCTTTCAGCTCGGTGTGCTGCTCATCTAATAGAACTTCAGCCTAGGCTTCACTTTTATCCACAAGGAGGAGGCGAAGCGGGGTTATTTCCCACCCGTATTCCGACAAGCCCCACCCCCAGCGCTGGGACTGGCGAGTAATTTACAAGTGAGTACGAAACAGTAGCCAATCGTAGCCCGGGGGGCGGGGCTTTACGGAATACGGGTGGAGGGTGAGATCTGAAGAACATAACACGTTCAGCTCGTGCTGCTGCTGCCACTTTCCAAAATACTGCGAATAAAAAGGTGAATCTATGCCTTATTTTACGATAACACCTTCTACAAACTAATCGCTTAACTAGCAGCGATTAAAGAGTCATTTGCTCGTGAAATCATTTCCACTCATAATGAGCGAGCTGTGCTCTCCAGCTGGGAAAGCTGTCTACCAGGGTAAACTGCCTATGACTAAACTGGGGGAAAATGTGTTGTTAAGGGGAGGGAGGATCATTTTTTATTCACTGTAATTGTTCCTCTACAGTAGAGATCACATTGTGATGAATGCAAACCAGATCCAGTCTCTTTGCCTTTAAAAACATTCTGTGGGTGGACCACTTGTAGCCACAGCTGCATGGGAGGTTTGAGCTCAGCTTTTGGACCTGATCCTCACTGCATGACAAAGGGGCCTATGACAGGGTCATAACATCCCTTTTACTTGCTAGACTTCTGTTTTCATAATGTTGCTCTGCAAAGCGATTGATACAGACAGCAGCAGAAAAATGTATATCTAATAAAAGCAATGACTAACACAAAATAGCAGACCTATGAAATGTATGGCTAAAGACCGGCTGACAGTGTTGTTTATATTAGTGATCGAGTAATCTAGTGATTATATGGGAGATTAATCAAATCTTTTTTCTTAAATGCCAAACAAATCATCTAATATTCTTTTTATGTGTTGCCTGAGTATCACCACTATTACAACGCTAATTATCACTAGGAGCATTTCAATGTTATGTTAATGCAAAGTTAGCAGTGTTTTTCTATTATGTATCACATGGAATTTAATAAGGACATTTGAAGCTTGTAACAGATATTTAAGAGTCATATTCTTTACTTTGTAGGCCTATATTGCACTTTTACAGTGTTTAGTTTTACAGCTCCTTCAGTAAGGCCTAACTCTGAATATTATTGGAGTAGCCTGTTCAGTCTAGATGTAGCTAAACAAAATCTTTTCGCTTCATATTTTTTCTTCATATGTTTAATTCTTACACAAGCGTTTTGTAGCAGCATACATTTATGGTACATACATGAAATTTGTAACTGTAGACATAAAGTATTTGCATCAATGCGTCACTCAAATTACAAACTAATCAATTAGCCTTTTCATTGAGAACATCAATTTTAGTCTATAAATTTAGTAATCAAGTACTTGACTTTGATTGAGTGATCCTGACTGACAGCTAAGCAAGATTACTGTCCAAATTAGAATCTCTGTGCTCTACAGAATATGCAATATTAGCAGTGTACAATAGATTAAGGCAATATTCTGTCTTCTAAACATGATATTTTCATGACACCACTATCCAAAGCCGAACTCAAATGCTCAGACATGTACGGCCACGTTTGCACCTTTAATGCACAGTCATGCATTTCTCTCCCTCCCATTTCAAACAGAGCTCCCTTTCATGCAAGTTGGGGAAGCCAAAGCCTCGTTCGAATCCAGATCATCCCTTCCTTTCATTTAATATCTACAAACCAATGAATTTAGAGCTGAGAAGGCTTCATTTCTACTTGAATGAGACCGATGATATTAGAGCTGGGAAAGCTTCATTTCTACTTGAACGAGGGCCTAATGGGCTGCTAGGAGGAATGTGGCTCACTGCGCTGAGAAGACAGGCAGGAGGACTAGAGCCAAACGCTGGAGACAGGTGTGTCCGCAGTGTTTGCACATGCTAAGGCCTGAACGGTCCACCAGAGTATGAACGAGACCTGGAGGTGAGCTAAAATCAACATCTTCCAGACAGTCTGTTGATAGGTAGAAAGAGAGAGCAATGAATGAGGAAGAAAGAGTGAGGAGACTGGACGATTCTTAATGTTTTTGACTCAAGAAACATGACTGCTAAAGCAGCCATTTGTCCAGACAACATGTGCTTCTCACCAGGCATACAAATTTCTGTTTGCACAGCTATGGCAACATTTTCAGACATGGCTCACAAATCCAAAGTGTAGCAGCTTATGCAAAACCAGAGCACAAAGAAAACATGTCATCTCGGTTTTTAAAGCTACAGGCCAAATAAACCCAACATGACACTAATTGTTGAAGAGCATGGCAGTAGTCTGTATTTACATCAGTGTAATCAGGTTAACATCATGATTGGCTTTTTATTTTTTCTTTCCCACCAGGAACGTTTGGAATCTTTAACTGGTGCAAATACCAATCCATTAACTCCAATAACACATACTTTTTTGGAGCCTCCCGCTTAAAGCCAAATCAGATTGGAAGATAAAATGGATTGCAGATGTTGAGATTGCGTACCACTTCATAAACCCCATTCTCAAGAAAATTCCAAAATTACACTGCAGCAACACGGCTGGTGTTGTTCAAGTGTTTGTGCTGGACACCAAAGGCGAGAGACAGGTTTTTGAACATGGTGATCTCAGACAGACCTCTGCAACTGACCCAGTACTCTGTCGATGAAGAACAAAGAGAACAAAAATCATAACTCTTGGCTCTTCCTAAAATGTTCCAGTCTAGTTCCTCCGAGGGCATTCCACACCAGTCCATATCTCACCATAATTTGCAATCAAAAAACCTCAGCTGTTTGGTCCCCTTCACCATGAGTTCCTCCAAACCCATTTCTTTGTCTCCAACCCCAACATTTTTTCTCCCGAACCTTGGATCCCAGGAGCCAAGGCTTTGAAATGTAGCACTGCTTCTGTGTCATTTCCACCCCAAGACACTTTCTGCTGTTCAAGCCTCCAGACGTAGCCTGGAGCAGATCCCCCCCAGAGCTTCTCAAATACCATTTTGACAGCGCAAGGCGCTTGAGCATGACATGGATGCTAATGAGTTATTATTCATGAAGCTGTCCTCTGGAGTATGCTCTCTGCTTTGACCAGCTGAAATGGACCTGGCTACAAAATATATAATAGTCGTCTGAGGAATCTTTTATTTTGTATATTTAACATGTAACTGTTGGGAATCTGAGTGCTGTGAAACGTCTCTGTACTGCTGTAGTGCTTTACCTCAAACTCTGATGAAAGTCTGTTATATTTAAACTCATGTTTCCATGAAACTCCCTATAAATTCCCATCTACTACCCATTTCTTCTACCCATTTGTTCACAGCCCCCACAGCCACTTCATCTTCTCCCTGTTCCTCAGTTCTATCTGTCAGTCCTACTTCCATCCATCAAATGAGGGAAGCCTTCTAGCTCTAAGCAGATGTCCAGAACTCCAGTCCAGTTCACTCCTCACCCTCAGTCACAATGTCCCTGCTCATACTACCACCATGCCTTGAAGGCCCAGTTCAAAATTGCAAATTAATTTTAAATCAATGCACACAATAGTCTGTGCGCTTTACTCTGCCAGAGATTCTTCATACTTCATCCTGATTGGTGCCTTTGTTATTTGTTAGTCCCTTTGTCCATTTCCACACCTCTAGTCCAATGATAATGAGGTCACATTTTACATCACTGTTTCTCAAATTGAGTGCAAACAGTCATGTACATATATATGAATATATGAATACACACACACTAAATATATATATATATATATATATATATATATATATATATATATATATATATATATATATATATATATGTATAGCCCTGGATTGCCAGCTTGTCCAGGGTGTGTCCTGCCTTTCCCCCGTTGACAGCTAGGATAGGCTCCAGCACCCCCCTGCGACCCTGACGGAGAAGCGGCTTAGAAAATGTGTGTGTGTGTGTGTGTCTGCATTCTCATTCTTGTTTGATGAAGGATCTCAGCTACTCAACTACTTTGGGGCATCACATTTTTTATTTCATAATGCACCAAATGCAAGTCTGGACTGCAGGCAGGTCAGCTTAGTGCCCAGACTGTTTTACTACAGAGCCATGCTGTTGTGATACGTGCAGGATGTGGTTTGACATTGTCTTGCTGAAATATTCAAGGCCTTCCTTGAAAAAGATAAGGCAGCATAGGTCACCAAAACCTCTATGTATCATTCAGCATTAATGGTGCTTTCACATAACTGCTGATGCACTTCCTGAAATCTCTGCTTGCTAAATTTTATGTGGCCACCAATCAGACATGTGGTGCCGTAATCAATTGAACCAATGCCTACAGTCACAAGCTGAGAAGATAAAAAACTCACTGTAATGAAAAGGCAGCCATAACTTAAACAGTGCATAGCTACTGTCCATTTTGAAAATATGTAAATAAAAACATATTAAATAAAAATACAAACTCCACCCTAAAACAAGCACACGTGTCTTTTCTAGACTTATTTTAGTTTCGTTTTTTATTATTTTTTCAAAAATTACTTTCAGCAGTTGCAGTTAAACAAGCTTCAAATCTGGGGCTGCTGCAGCCCCCTTCAGCACACCGACTTACTGAATCCCTATGCATGTTGATGCTGTGCAGCGCCATGCTAAGTGGTCTTTTCACTAGATCCTTTGTCTTTCTTACTCCTATTCAAGTGATTAGTACTTTTACTTCTACTTGAGTAGATGTCTTAAAGGCAAGTATCAATACGTATATGTCAGTGTAATTTTCAGGTACTGTATTGAAAATATATTTATGAAAATAATGATTTTAAGCTAAAATTAAAGTCGGCATCATAGAATATGTTTTCTAAAAAGAAAATTTCTGGTTATAAAATTAAATCATTTCAGCTACAGTACTGAACATGCACAGATATGACTAAACAAATTGAACTTTACTGTGTAAACAGTCCTAGTTAGAACTTGTCAACCATAGGCTACTGTTAATAAACTCAAAGAATTGTTTATTGCAATCAGGGCAAAGTAAGTCTAGGCATGGGGCCTTTCCAGCAGGATGTTGCATAGGGCAGAAATGACCCTGATTGCAATTATTGTTAATAAATTAAGTTATTAATTGAACATTGGTATATTTTATCATATTATGTGGTTGTTTTTATAAAAGCAGTAAGTCAATTGAGGCTGTGCATTACAGTGATTTTATCAGATCACAGTTAAAGGGGTTTCAAGCATGACGCAAACCTCTTAACCGTGGTAAATTGACCGTAATTCATGGTCTTTTGTGGCTTATTGCTTTAACAAGATTTGAACCATTTCTTTTCATTTCACGGTCCACTTTCTGTAAACTTATCCTAGAGCCATACTGGCCCAGCTTAAGGCCTGTCAAAATACAACACTAAGTAAGAAAGAAACATCATTCCCTTGCAGAAGCAAAGCTGATCACAAGTAGGGAACATAACCTGAAGTTAGTCCAGTCGTGCTGTTTTAGGAGGCTCTAACACATGCCAGTGTCCTCACTGGTCCTTCATTTAAGAGCCCACTTCACCAGATTTTTTTCTAGATGGATGCCTTCACAAGGTTTAAATAACTTAAGTGAGGTGCTCTTAACCAACACTCCACTCCTCTACAGGAATCACTTCTTGTGGTTTTGCAGCAAACTACACAGTAACCTACACAAATATTGGCACCCCTGGTAAACGTGAGCAAAACAGGCCATAAAAAAGAACAAAAAAATGAAATCTCATCAGGAAATATTTTTCTCAAATCTGTGTGGCACAATTATTGGCACCCATATATTTAATACTTTGCTCAGCCTCACAGCTCTGAGTTTCTCCTATAACACGTAATGAGACTGGAGAATACATGGCAAAGGATCTGGGCCCATTTCTCCATTCAGAACCTCTCCACGCCCTTCAATTTGCAAGGTCCACACTGTGGACTCTTATTCAGCTCATCCTACAAGTTTTCTATGGGGTTCAAGTCAGAGGACTGGGCTGGCCATAGCAAAACCTTAACTCTGTGGTCAGTGAACCATTTCTGTGTTTATTTTGTGGCGTGATTTGGATCATTGTCCTGCTGGAAGATGGAAGACCTAACTAATGTCTGCAGTTTTCCATCTGTCACCCTTGAAGTTTCTTTGCCCACTCGAACCATCCTTCTCACTGTGCATGGGGTCAGTATATACAGACGTCCTCTTTCTGGCAGATTCTTAACATCTCCAGTTGTTTTAAGCTTCTGAATCATTTCTCTAATAGTGGAAATGGGCGTTTTCAACTCTTTGGCTACTTTCCTGCAGTCATTTTTTGATTTGTGCAGCTCAACAAGCTTTTGTCATACATCATTGCTGTTCTCATAAAGGAAGACCAGTCTCATGGATGACTGAGGGAACTTTGTTTCACCTCCTATCTATTTTCCAGTGAAACAGGAAGTCGTTACTGACCATTACAGTGTTTCTAGTCTCATGGGTCAAATTTATAACATAAAATATGAATGGGAATATACTTCAGTTACATTTCACAATTAAGAATTTCTAGGGGTGCCAAAAATTTGGCACACACAGATTTAAGAAAGAAATAATTTTGTGACAAGATTAAGTTTTTTCTTTCAGTCATTATACCTTAAATAGAGGGCACTGTCTATGGATCATATTACAGAATTGGTCTGAAGTTAGAGTCCAAAAAAACATGTTATACTTTTACCTGGCTTAGACTTTAGACTAAAATCCCTTTGCTTTGAGGGACCCTGTATTTTAGTCATGTTTATTTTATTTAAATCAATGATTGAACATCTAATTTTACTGCTAACAAAACAATCATAACACTACTGAAACTTTAACAAATGTGTTTTGTACTGTGACAATTTTTGTTAATGTCAAGCATCACTGAAAAAGCTAACCAGCACATGACTAGCAGGCACAGCCTGTTGGGCAGTTGTTGAACAATTTACTGAAGTGCAGTGAATATGTGTTTTGGGTAGCGACAATATTACACACTGATTTTCAGATTTTGGGTCAAATGTACTGCAAAACTATTTGTTTTGGTAGTGACATAAAACATGGGCAGCAGTTTATGTTTACAAAAAAACATTTCTTAAGGCAAATACATTTTTTTAAAGATATCTTTATGAACATTTCTAAAAACAAGAAAAGAAAATATGTAGTTTAAGGTGAAATTTAGGGGTTAGGGTTTGGGACAGCCACCTTCCCACCCTATGAATATCATGTGTCAGGCTCCATTCCTTGTGGGCCAAAACACTAATTAGCAAGACCTTCATGAACTGAATTCAGAGTGAGAGATTAATGTAAACACTAATCTCTGCAGCACTTTGGGCCCCAGTTTGATACGCCTGCTGTGACGATTGGCCCCTCCCAGTCCTCCATGTGATTTTGTTTACCTCTGATCTTGTCCATGTGCTTCCTTGTTTTGATTCTTCCCTGTTCTGCCCCCTTGTTTGATTGTTTTCACCTGTGTCTTGTTAACCCTCATTGTTCTTGAATTTAATCCCTGTGTTTTCCTTTGTTAGTGGCTGGTCTTTGTATGGTGTTGTTTCTTCTGGCCTCTGTTGTGTCCAGTCTGTGTTCCTTTTCATTACATCTGTCCCTCTATCTCTCCGTGTTGGCTCGTTGACCCTGGACTATTTAGACCCTGATTATGGATTTGCCCCTTATAAATCTCACTTCTCTCAGCGTACACATCCACCTTATCATTTTTATGATGATTTTGTATATTTAGCTTATTACTCTCTAATAATCCATCTCTATTAATGTTTTGGGGTTAAATAGACCATAACATAATCCTTGTAAACATCTAAAGCCTAAATACTTGATGAACTTTTTTCTGGATTTTTAATTTTTTTTTTTTACTGTGGGACCACAGTTTAAATGAATTCAAATCAAATCAAATCAAATTTATTTATATAGCGCTTTTTACAACTGATGTTGTCACAAAGCAGCTTTACAAAAATGGGAATCACAGCACAGAGAATCAGACAAAACACTGAACATAATATACAGAATATACAGAATATACAGAACCCCCGAGTGCGCTGAGGCAAGGAAAAACTCCCTCAGAGCTGGAGGAGGAAGAAACCTCGGGAGGACCAAGACTCACATCTAAAGGGGGGACCATCCTACCACTGGTCAGACAACTTATAAGTTAAACATTGAAAAGTCAATTTTACATCCACGCAGTTCTAATATATTCAGGTGTGTATAATCAACAGTGGAAACAATTAGAGTTCATATAGATTTGGATGTGATCTGTAGTGGAGAAGCTGCGTTCCAGAAACTTCCATCAGTCTGGTCAATCAGGGGGACAGGGGGACTTGAGGGTGGGACATCCATCAGTATTGGGCCGGACCGGTGGACAGTCAGTAACTCGGAGGAAGGAAAGATTTAGGAATTAGTTTAGACTGGATTTATGAAGAACAGAAAATGTAAAAAATTATCAGAGTGTGACTAATGACTCCGGCAGGTCTGAATATAACAGCCTAACTAAAGGGAGAGAGCCAGAAGGTAACATAGACACGGAGGCTCCCTGAGACACTGGCATTCACCCACTCCACCGTCCACAAACCTGAGTGACTGCATGTAGTGAGTGACAGCAGCACCAGCATCTCAGTTTACCCACAATTCACTATGTCCATGAACCCCTGGATCTGCAGCCTTATCTAAAGGGAATTAACATTAACTACCAAAAGCTAAACTAAACAAGTAAGTTTTTAGTCTAGACTTAAAGATTGAGACTGTGTCTGAGTCCCGAACATTATCGGGGAGATTATTCCAGAGTTGGGGCGCTTTATAAGAGAAAGCTCTTCCTCCTGCAGAGCTTCTCTGAATTTTGGGAACTACTAGGAAGCCAGCACCCTGTGATCTAAGTAATCGTGGTGGTTCATAATAGGAGATAAGGTCTCTCAGATACTCAGGAGAATTCCGCAGAATGGTCCATTTGGTCTGTAGTGGTGATCATTTGTGTGGTATATTGTCTTTGCATGATTTAAATAATTAAGCGATTGGCTGTTTGTGAGCAGGGCTTGTATTTTAAAGACTGCTGGTGAAGCAGATCTGGGAATCCTTATTATTTGTGATGGTTGGCACTTCAGGAGGACGGGACCCACATGAAAATGGTTTGTTTAGTGTGAGGTGGCTCGAGTATGATGTGGTGCTGATTGCATGCATAAACCACTTAAACTGAGCGTTCGTCTGGAAAGTTTGTTTGGAGTATTGTATATTGTTATGTCTTGTGTATTTGTTTATCTTAAACCTTTTTTGTGATTTGAAAAGGCCCGTATCATACATTTGTTTTGCATATCATCCTCTGAGGTCCACTTATAATGTTTGTGTTGTTTTATCATTTTAACATGACCATTTCCACCCCTTCTCCACCCCCTTTATCCCTTAGAATTAAACAGGCTGTTTTTGTTACTGTGCCTCTCTGACGTGTTCATATAAATGAGCTCTACTCTAAATGGCTGCCCTGTTTTGTGCTTCATTCATTTTCAAAACCAACAGGAAAGAAAGGGCAGGCAACAGATCGACAAG
The DNA here is from genome assembly GCF_015220715.1 of Pygocentrus nattereri. Lineage (NCBI taxonomy): Eukaryota > Metazoa > Chordata > Actinopteri > Characiformes > Serrasalmidae > Pygocentrus > Pygocentrus nattereri. Next base: position 5,739,735 of record NC_051224.1, read on the forward strand.
AAAAAGGATCACTAATATTTTTAGGACGAATAAATTGGTAAAATGAGTTTTTGCATTGTCGGGGTTTATCTCATGCTTTCATGCTCCGCTGTTGTCTAATACTGCCACTGTATGTGGATCAGACCTATGACCAAACAAGCAGTTCTCACATATATTAAGATTTGAGATTGTTTGTCTTATTTGTACTCATTCCTGAAATGACCTGTGGTTCTGAGTGTCTGGCCCCTAACTGATAAGCCCTGGACACATTCTGCACTTGAGGAACTTACAGTGGCTAGTTTTCCATGAATTGTCCTCTGCCTTTTAAAATCAGGTGTAAATTTGCTTTAAACTACAATTACACTAGACATTTGCACCTTGCAGCTGCTTCCAAAATGACCATGACAAAGGCCTGACCTGAAGATTAGTAACATTAAGAAAAGCCAAAAATTAACAGAATTATATGAGATGATTATATATTTGTGGGAGTATAGTGGTGAGTCTTGCCAAAAAATCTTGGTAGTTTGGCAGCAATGGGGTGACTTGTGTGCAACTACAGTTAGCCAAGGAGATAACATAGCCGTTATCAACCTGGCTATTCGGCTACTACATAAACACACAAAAGTGATTATGATTGAATCAGATAACTACATACTTGCCACAGCACAGTGCTGCACACTGATCTTAACCAAAGAAATGTATGTTACTGGCATTGGATAGGGCTGCCAACCTCTCCGGGCAAGTGTGCTCACTGCCCCCTAGTGTGTGTGTATTCACTAGTGTGTATGTGGTGTTTCACTTCACGGATGGGTAAAATGCGGAGGTGGAATTTCCCCGGTTGTGGGATTAAAAAAAGTATCACTTAACTTAACACAACTTATCATCGACTTATCTGCAGCTGCAGTTAGCCATGGAGTTAACATCGCAGTTAGGAAGCTGGCTAACTCATCAACCAAACAGTAAATCCACAAAAGAAAAGTTAGTGCACTCTCATGACTGATTGTGTATTATGCAGTATCACTTTCATGTGTTTATTTGTATCCCAGCAAACACAACATTGCTACAACATTGTCAATAGATGGTACTGTTTACATTGTCTCAACCTCATTATTATGTACTATTGCCAGATGTGATGTGTTGGCAATTTAGTACAATTCCATGGAACATAATGAGGATTCTAGGAGGTTGCGACAACGTATCGACATGCCGTCACAATGTTGACAGACACAACTGTCTGAGAAATTACATTTTAATGTTGTGACAGTGCTGTGGGCACCAAAATGACAGGTTGTCACAACACTGTCACAACATAATTGTGTTTGCTGGGAGCCAGTAGGAAGAAATGGTAGAAAGATTGTGTTTAATCATAGGTAAATTGAGCATTTCATCCATTTTTGAGCTTCAGCTCTATGAAGGGTGTCAGAGATCAATTTCACGAAATTTGAAGTTGAACCTGATGTGATATTCAGCCCCCACCCAAAAATCTATGACACAAAAATATATTGAATCCCTTTAAAATAAATGTAATATCACCAGATATTACATTGGTAAATGCAGGTGTGACTGGAGCTTTAGTGTCTCAAAAGATGTTTATGAGAGACATCCTTTAGCAATCCTTTCGCAGCAGTTAAACAGAAGCATGAGCCTCGAGCTTGCTGAAAGAATGTTTACCATCAGGATTAAACTGTTTAAACTGTTGGGACTTAAAGTACATATGTGAGAAATATGCTGTGATCAGGGGATAAACTAGGACTTCAGCGATGGAGGAGCTGTGATTTTTTCTGAGCGCTGATATTAAAATGAAAATGTCATTAAAACTGATAGCCTTTCTGTCTTAATGGCCTTATTAAGTCAGTTTGCCAGTTAGCCAATTTATACATTACTTTACTTAGATTGCAAGTTTTGACTTTAAATGATATCAAACTATGGTCTGATTCTTTTCTGGAAAACACAAGAGCCACCTTTAAGTCTTTAAATTAGCAAAATGGATTGTAGTGATTTCACCCATCAGTCATGAAGAACCCATCCTGTCTCCTGTTTTTCACAGACTGGTGGTGGAGACGATGCTTGTGAAGTGGTGCATCTGTGAGCAACACTTTACTGACAGTCAGATCAGTCAGAAACACCTGTAAACCCCATCTTTCCCACTTAACATTACTAACCAGTTTACTCTGATTAGAAATATTATAACGTCATAAACACTTTTAGTTAGTTATGTTTCTTCCAAACTAAAAGTGTTTATGACGTTATAACGTTATGAAGTTTCTTCCTGTGGCACGGTGGTGTGGTGGGTAGCACTGTCGCCTCACAGCGAGGAGGGCCTGGGTTCGATTCCCCTGCCGGGTGACCAGGGTCCTCTCTGTGTGGAGTTTGCATGTTCTCCCTGTGTCTGCGTGGGTTTCCTCCAGGTTCTCCGGTTTCCTACCATAGTCCAAAGACATGCAGTCAGGCCAATTGGACATGCTACATTGCCCCTGGGAGTGAGTGACTGTCTGTGTCTGTCTGTCTGCCCTGCGATGGACTGGCGACCTGTCCAGGGTGTATCCTGCCTTCCGCCCGATGACCGCTGGGATAGGCTCCAGCACCCCCCTGCGACCCTGACGGAGAAGCAGCTTGGAAAATGGATGGATGGATGTTTCTTCCTGGTCTGTCACAGAACTTGAGGGTGGACGTTCTCCCCAGACCTGCTGACCAGACACTGGACACCATTTAAACCATCGAACTGCAGGTTTTCTTCAAAGGCTCAACAGCAAGTCCGGGGTATACCTGCACATAATAGGAACACACGAAATGGCCACAGACAGACACAATTAAAGGCAATTATGACTGGAGTCATAACAGTTACATGCAAATGTGTGCCTCTGAGAAAACGTCATAGTAACACAAGACTTTCAAATTGGTTAAAAACCCATTAACATGAAATAGGCTCAGCAATTTTTGATTTAGCTTCTTTAGTGGTAATTTATGTGACATAGCTACACTCTCAGAATAAAAGGTACGACACTGTCACTGGGGCAGTACCCCTCTTGTCACTGTGGTGGTACCCTCAGGGGTACATGCCAGTACCTTTAGTCAGGGAAGATAATTGTACCAGAATCCATTGAAATGATATTTTCTAAGCTGTACTGACTCCACACCCTGTCTCGCCTTTAGGCTTTTTATTTTAATGTTCTGATTTAAAACATTCAGTTATGAAAAGCTACAAATGCAAACTTCTCCACTGGGAAAAACTCATGTAAGCTACACCATTGGACCTTAAAACCACTGTTGTACCTTTGAGAGTACACTTACATTGTTTGTACCTTGATGAATGAATCATGTACCTGCATAGTACGTCTATTTCTAACACTGTACTTATATTAATGTAAAAAAATTGGTGGAAAGATACGAGGTGCCATTACAGCTACCATTACATGCAGCTGAGATGATGAGCTCAGGGTGGCATGGTGGGGTGGTTCATTAAGTCTGTGGAATGTTTTGGAGAGAGAGAACTTCAGTGACTAAAACTGGTATCTCTTCATCTCTTCATATCTCTTCTTTCTGTTCTGTCTCAAGATGGTTTCCTTTTTTGGCCTCACCCTGCGCCACACAAGCAGCAGTTAGTGGGTGGAGCTACACAGTTTGAGTGGAAAGCTGCAGTCTTAGTAAACTGAATGTTACATTCAGACACATTTTGCAGGTGCTTCGAGGTGCATTTGGGCCTCAGTGTTCATCTGACTGGGCAAATGTTACGATAAAAAGAATTAAGTATGCGATACATTTTAAGGGAAAGAATAAAAGTGTGGTACCGTTGTTGCAATGTTCCTCTTCTGAGGTGTTTTGTTAAGGTTACACAATGTCCAGCTGAAACCTGTTATTGCCCAATTAACCCTACATGGTGGTGAATGTCCTAACCAAGACCTGTCCTTGCGATTTCTGTGCAGCTTGACGGTTACATGACGCACTTAAAATATTTCTTTTTCTCCTCCCAGTCAGTCGAGTTCCTGTGTACTTCAGTTTTTTACAAATTATATCAGTGTAAAATGATACTGCCCACAACTCTGCCAATTAAGCTTTGCATTTATCTATCCATACGACACAGGTTTCTGTTAAAACATTTCCTTTTCACTTTTATATACTTGAGTATGTTTAAATGCTCATAATGTTTTACTTTCATTGAAGTATATTTTGGGCTTCATACATCAAATTTTTTTGTGTGTCTCCTAGGGGTAAGAGGCAGCAAGACTACCCACCCAGACGCCAGGCCAGAACAAAAAAAAAATCCAATTAATAGATAATAATGATAATAAAGACATCAATTATGGGGGCAGTTGTGGGGTGGAGGTTAGGGAACTGGCCCTGTGACCGGAAGATTGCTGGTTCAATCCCCAGTGCCGAATGCGCATGACTGAGGTGTCCTTGAGCAGGACACCTAACCCCCACTTGTTCCCCAGGCGCTGTGGATAGGGCTGCCCACCGCTCTGGGCAAGTGTGCTCACTGCCCCCTAGTGTGTGTGTGTGTATTCACTAGTGTGTATGTGGTATTTCACTTCATGGATGGGTTAAATGTGGAGATGCAATTTCATTAAAATTATTCTCAGCAGTCAACTGAAGCAAGGAAACCAAAAAGATAAAGGAAACATAACTTCAGGGAGGCCCAAGGCCCAAAATAACAACCAAAAGAGCCTAATAATAAAAAATATATAACTAGCTTAACTAACAAAATAAAAGAAAAAGAAATGACAAAAACACTACCCTCACTACACTACCGACAAAGTCCAACAGATCAAGCGAAAAGGGCAGGCCACCCCGACGCTTCCTTTCTAAAAACAGAAACAAAATTACAAAAGTGTCTTCACTGGCCCACAGATACCTGTAGGCCAGTAAATCAACAATAACTAGTCTGTCGACTGGCGGGCAGTCAGGGCAGCGGAACCGTGCGAGGCCGAATAAGAAAAAAGCCGCTCCATATTGCTCCAACATCAAAGGCCTTTTATACCCGATGCCAACTAGAACAACCAATCATACGCCGGGTAAAACAAGACATCAGTCATGCAGCAACATCCAGAGAGAGAGAGAGAGAGAGAGAGAGAGAGAGAGAGAGAGGACTTAACAGACTTAACACTCCCACTAACAAAAATCTCATGTTGGTTTAAACAATGATTACATTAGGGTATAAGAGACAGGGCATCGGCTACCACATTCTCTCTTCCCTTCTTATAGCGGATTTCAAGTGTTGAACTCCTGGACGATCAACGATTTTGGCAAAGTACTTTTTCCACTACTGTAAGTAGTTAGTATTACAGCCTATTGTACAATTCTGACTATTAAAAAATATTTCTATTATTTAGTTTAGTAGTTCCTCATATTCTTATGTCAGCAAAATGAGTATGTGGGTCACAATACAGCAGCCGAACCAACACCGACACACAAGCAGCTGTTCTAACGAGCTAGTTAAGCTAACTGGTTAGTAGCAGATTAGCAGACAAGATCACTTTCTTATTTCCTTTCCCTCGGTGTGTCAGTTAGAGTAGAAGTCGGACTGGAGTTTGAAATAATCTTTATATGATATGTTACTGGGATTGATTGGATGTTTCCATGAAACTTGTTTCATGGTTGCAGCTTAGTTTCAGGTGAGTTTCAAGAGGCTTTACCTCTGAGAGGTAACTGCTGGGAGACAGTTGTCTGATTCCAGGAATCCAGACTTGACTCCAAAGCTTTGGACTTGATTCCAGAGATGATCAAGTTTGCCTGCATTTGTGCGCACAGAGAGTGAAATATTCTGCCATCACTGAAAAAGCATCCTTTCACCACACACATGAATAGATTGTGTTCTTCTTTAGAAAAAGTCAAAGGTAAAATGTAAAGTTTGTAACAAAAATGTGGCTTACAATCAACTTCACCAGAGCTGAAACACCTGTTAGTGAGCCAAGTTAACCCTTTAAACGGCCAAAGTGTTATTACACACTTCTATAACCGAAGAACAGCCTAACCATTTTGGATTGAAGTCCTAGCAGTAATTGAGCATGTAGTAAACCTTTTAAGGACTTTGCTAATGTTTACATAAAAAAAATTATTTCTAATATTTGATATAATTAATATTGTACTCTTTATTTTGGCAAATGTACTTCTCTATGTTTTGTTTTTGGAATTGAAATTATTGTGTACAGTTGAGCGGTGCCACGGTGGCGTGGTGGGTAGCGCTGTCGCCTCACAGCAAGGAGGGCCTGGGTTCGATTCCCCGGCTGGGTGACCAGGGTCCTCTCTGCTTGGAGTTTACATGTTCTCCCCGTGTCTGCGTGGGTTTTCTCCGGTTTCCTCCCACAGTCCAAAGACATGCAGTCAGGCCAATTGGACTTGCTAAAATCCCCTAGGTGTGAATGACTGTCTGTGTCTGTCTATCTGCCCTGCAATAAACTGGCGACCTGTCCAAGGTGTATCCTGCCTTCTGCCTGATGACTGCTGGGATAGGCTCCAGCACCCCCCAGCGACCCTGACGGAGAAGCAGCTTAGAAAATGGATGGATGGTGTACGGTTGACTCCTAGAATCGACTCCATTAAGTCCTGCCAATTGGAATTTCTGGCAGTTTAACCTTATGCCACTTAAGTGACATTTAGCTTCAGGTAAGCTACAAACAGCTAAAGTCGCATGAAAGTTTCACAATGTAGAGCCTGCCTAAAACTGACATCCTTCATTTTCATATACTATCTTGTCAATTTCTTCAGATCTCACTGAATAATATTAAAATTTATGTGTCATCAGGAATGCATGTTGGACTAATTGTGCTAATCACGTGTGGAAAAGGAACACTGGAACACCTTGATCTGTGATAAGCAGGCAAGAATGCTCCCCCTCTGAGGCGGCCATGGATTTGATTTCCCGCCTGTCTTCCAGCTTTTCTAAATCGATTAGTTGATGCAGAGATGCACTTTGAATAAGAAAACAGTCTCCGACCTGCCATATTCCATTTGATTCTTATGGAGAAGTTGTCGATTTCAATGAATGCAAAGGGAAATAAACAACTTTGAAATACATGCTCAGCACTTCTAGTAACGTGTGTCACTCATGATGTCTTCCTTCAATGCAGTAAATAAAGTGAACTTAGTCCACTGATGCAGAACGGATGGGACAGGCTTTGGATGCTTTTGAGCTTCTTCCAACCACATGATTCCAGGCAGCTGCATGGACGCTCGCTAAGCCGCATTTGGTCTACCACACATGAGAAAAAATGTCCTTCGTTCCACTCTTCAGCTCGCTGTGGTCCTGGGGTCTGGAGCAGAAGGGACAGGGGGCCGAAGTGGAGGCTTGGATTGATGTTCCCAGAAAAAATAAGATAATTGGTGAGGAATGCTAGAAGCCAGTGTGTCTATAGAAGCACTCTCAGAAGTTGAGATGACTCTAGTGTCTCTGCTGGAATGGCATTAATGAAGATGAATGATCATGGTAGATTAACATAATGCTTCTAGCTTTTAGAAATGATACTATTTGGGAGGATAATTTGCCTCCTCCACTGTCATAGTGGAAGTGGATAGGAGGACAGACAAATGGAAGGAAAGATAAATTATCAGAGGGAACTGGGGTGATGGGAAAAGAGCTAAATGGACTGGAGTCTCAAGAATGAATGAAATATAAGGGAGGCACTTCTGCCCCCTCGTTTCTCCAGTACTTGATACCACTACCGTCATGTTAGTGGTAGAATTTACGATGGATGGATGGATGGATGGATGGATGGATGGATACTTCATTGATCCCCAAGGAAATTTGTTGGTGTTGGTACCAAGCGTCTAGGTGTGGAATGTCCAGAAGTGCAAGATACGCGATAGGGCTACAGAAAATGCAATATGTACATTAAGGTGTTCAAATGTGCAGATGGATAAAATTAAACCTGAAGATTTTAGCATGAAATAAAACCTATGATTTAACATGAGATTCAGATTCAGTCCTCATCCGTCCTCTTCCCTCTTCTCTTCTGCTCCAACCACCCCACCACCCCCACCCGGAAGAGTTGAAGAGCCTGATGACTCTTCAAGGAGGATGATGGCCACCATCATCTTGGACAGGAGGAGCATGTTTAGAGGCAGATTGTTGTCACAGAGCTGCTCAACCAACAGATTCAGGAGATCCTTTGTCCCAAATGTGCTGATTGTCCACACTTAGCACTACTAGCAAGATTGGGAGAGTCTCCAAAGCATGCAGACATCCCTGATTATGAAGGACCTGTAGGCCTAACTACGTATTTGCATGAACTTCATTTGTATTCATGGCCAAGAATCACAGCCGCAGTCAGTGTGATAGCGCTTTCAACGAAAACATTTCAGAAAGGGACATGAGTTGAATGTGTCAGAGGGCGCATTATGTATTGCGCTATGAAATATAAAACTGGAAGCTTGATGTGCCAGATCTGCTGCTTGGAAGAGAAGCGCCTGACCTCCGTTTTCAACCTCAGAGCAGCTTTTATCAACAGAGCTCTGCAGTCTTTTCTGTTTGCATACTGTGGAACTGATAAATAGGGGAACATGAATCACAGTTAATGTTAATGCCATTTTTCTTTCCATTGACATGAGAAAAGATAAAATCGTCCAGGTTGAATTGGAAGATATGAAACCAAGGACAGTGCCATTTTTCAGTAGTCAGTGCCAGGGCGGGCAACTTTTATATTTTTGTTAGAGTGAGAATCCACCTTCTTTGAGCTCTGCCTTCATGAGTTGAATGGTTCAGACATTTCAGACAGTTTGTTCCTACCCTAATAAGTCTACATTCCCACCCACATTTAGCCTGAAATTTCTCATAGTTGTCCCCAGATGTTCGTTGGTTTAGGGTACTTACGAACTATTTGCTATATCAAAGATATGTTGCTATTTCTCAATTTACCTTAGATACCTCTACATGCAAATAACATATATTGCAAGAGTGATGCAAAACTTTGTAATTCCATTTTTTTGTAGTTTTTACTCTTTTGCATTATGTGAAAACTCCAGTTACCTTGCACTGTGTTATAATTTCATGATAAATGGATCAATAGAAAAGATCTAAAAATCATTTTATGTTAGCTTCCATTACAAGTTGAGGATGTTTTTTCCTTCCTGTGTAAAGTTACAATTTTTGGAGATACAAGGTTTTGTTCTCACACTGGCAATACATTACTTTTTACTTACTTTCTTTGGAGTTAGTTCATGTTGGTTCTGTTACAACCTAATTTTCTGCCAAGCATCAATACATGCTATGACTGAAATTGATTCATGTCTGCATTTTAGGGCACAGTTATGAACATCTGTCATCTGACTGCAATGCTAGGGTGATTTGGGGGCAGTACAGTTTCAACTACTCATGACTACAGGTGCACCAAATGCTTGCTCTTACTAGGCAACAGACAAAGGAATCTTAACTACTGTCAATAGTGGCTAGTGAACCATTGTAATACACCACAGGTCTGTTTATTCTGTAGCACCACTTTGATACTTGCCCACTCCTAAAGTCATGTAAAACCTGTGTGGTTGGCCATTTTGCATTCCACATGTTTCTTTCGTGTGGTGGTCACATTGAGAAATGAAACATAAGAGACTCTCTTGCAAAACACTGCTGTGAACAACAGCAGAACTGTGCAATTACAAGAAATGTCCTCCCTGGTGAGCATTACTGCCTGCTGCTCATCTATATAGCAAAACTGTTTGGTAACTGTTGTACACTCATTGGCCACTTTATACACCTTGCTAGTAAAAGTTTGGACCCCCTTTTGCCTTCAGAACGGCCTTAATTCTTCGTGGCACACTTTCAACAAGGTGTTGGAAACGTTCCTCAGAGATTTTGATTGGTTATTTGAGTTCCTGTTGCCTTTCTATCATCTGGAACCAGTCTGCCCATTCTGCTCTGACCTCTCACATCAACAAGGCATTTTCTTCCACACAACTGACCGCTCACTGGACATTTTCTCTTTTTTGGACCGTTCTCTGTAAACCCTAGAGATGGTTGTGCATGAAAATCCCAGTAGATCAGCAGTTTCTGAAATACTCAGACCAGCCCGTCTGGCACCAACAACCACGCCACGTTCAAAATCACTGAAATCCCCTTTCTTCCCCGTTCTGATGCTCGGTCTGCACTTCAGCAAGATGTCTTGACCACCTCTACATGCCTAAATGCAGTGAGTTGCGGCCATGTGATTGGCTGATTAGCTATTTGTGCTAACAAGCAATTGAACAGGTGTACCTAATAAAGAAGCCCAGTATTATATGTAGTTATAAAGCAGCTCCTGGTTTGACCAATCAGTGGTTCAGTAAACTCATGATGAGCTCATGATGTCATTGATGATATTAACGAGTCTCTGTGGTGGCTGTGAAGGTGACAAGGAAAAATATGGACCCAAGAAATTCTTGTTACTTTTTATTGTTTTTATGTTTATTTGCACACCCATAGATGCACAGACGATCATTAAACAGAATCAAATACACACAGAAATCGAGCAGAAAGAGCAATCTAATAGCCTGAACCAATTACTGTTTACTTGAAGGGAAAATGACTGTCTGATTGCCCAGTAAACAGTTGAGATATGAGAGTGTCCCTTTATAAGCTACCAGAAAACCACAGCTTCCTGTACTGTGTCACCACTGCTCAACGGGAGCACATGGGAACATTGCAAGATTTCACAGAGATCACACAGAACACACGTCTCACATCTCACAACTTGAAGCAAGTATTTCTGCTGCAGCTTTGGGAAACATTTTCCACAAAGCTACAGCATTTTCAGTTACAGATATCAAGCATGAGAATGTAGAAACAGGTACAAGAACTGCCCAAGAGCCATGTCCACATCTGTCTTTGCATAAGATGTACCAAATCTAAAGGATTAGGACAACCTGCTTAGCATGCTGTCTTATGCTGTCCTCCACGTGCAACCAAAACAGCTTCAACCTGCTTAGGGATGGACTTTGCAAGACCTCTGAAAGTCCCTGTTTGTAAGGTGAACCATGCCACAGATCAGAGTTCTTGTTCTAGCACATCCCACAGATGCTTGATCAGAACATAAATAAAAAACATTAACCTAAATAAAACATAAATAAAAACAGAATACGATGATGTGCAAATCCTTTTCAACCTATATTCAGTTGAATACACTACAAAGACAAGATATTTAATGTTTAAACGGATAAACTTTATTGTTTTTTGCAAAGATTCAGTCATTTTGAATTTGATGCCTGCAACACGTTCCAAAGAAGTTGGGACAGGGGCAACAAAAGACTGGGAAAGTTGAGGAATGCTCAAAAAACACCTGTTTGGAACGTTCCACAGGTGAACAGGTTAATTGGAAACAGGTGAGTATCATGATTGGGTATAAAGAGAGCATCCCTGAAAGGCTCAGTTGTTCACAAGCAAGGAGGCGAGGTTCACCACTTTGTGAACAACTGCGTGAGCAAATAGTCCAACAGTTTAAGAACAATGTTTCTCAATGTGCAACTGCAAGGAATTTAGGGGTTTCATCATCTACAGTCCATAACATCATCAAAAGATTCAGAGAATCTGGAGAAATCTCTGCAAGTAAGCGGCAGAAAACCAACATTGAATGCCTGTGAGCTTCGATCCCTCAGGCGGCACTGCATTACAAACCCACATCATTCTGTAACGGATATTCCCACATGGGCTCAGGAACACTTCAGAAAACCACTGTCAGTGAACACAGTTCGTCGCTCCATCTACAAGTGCAAGTTAAAACTTTGCCATGCAAAGCGAAGCCACATATCAACACCACCGAGAAATGCTGCCCGGCTTCTCTGGGCCCGAGCTCATCTGAGATGGACTGATGCAAAGTAGAAAAGTGTCCTGTGGTCTGACGAGTCCACATTTTAAATTGTTCATGGAAATCACACTAACTTTCTACCTACCAGTGTTGGTAAAAACTCATCACTGCTGACCGGGAGCACCCCACAAGCCTTGCTGTTTCAGAAATGCTCTGACCCAGTTGCCTAGACATAACGATTTGGCTCTTGCTATAGTCACAGAGGTCTTCAACACTCCAACTATAAGAACCAACTGTTCACTGTCTAAAATAGATCATTTGCTGTTGTTATCAATGTTATTTGCATCATCAGTGTACATGCAATTACATAATTGTACCTAAAATATAAACCATAACTTTTGTCATAACTTTTGCTCAGGCCACATTTTAGGTTTTATTTTTTATTTCCCAAAATGTAAAATTCATCAAGTGCACAATAAATGTGTAGAAGTGTGCTCTCTGTAGAGCAGTGGTCACCAACCCTCCTCCTGAGTTTTAACATGCTTTTTGTGTGCATGTGGAAATCAAGTCAAGTGTGAAATAGTTGCAAATCAACATTTTCTCTCCATTCACTCATAAAGCAATTACAGTTGTGCAGCCTTTTCCTTCTGAGCTACAGTTATAACACTGTAAAATACACTGCTCAAAAAAATAAAGGGAACACTTAAACAACACAATATAACTCCAAGTAAATCAAACTTCTGTGAAATCAAACTGTCCACTTAGGAAGCAACACTGACAATCAATTTCACAGCTGTTGTGCAAATGGAACAGACAACAGGTGGAAATTATTGGCAATTAGCAAGACACACTCAATAAAGGAGTGGTTCTGCAGGTGGGGACCACAGACCACTTCTCAGTGCCTATGCTTTCTGGCTGATGTTTTGGAGGCTGTAGGAGGGCAACAACCCAGCAGCAGGACCGCTACCTCCACCTTTGTGCAAGGAGGAACAGGAGGAGCACTGCCAGAGCCCTGCAAAATGACCTCCAGCAGGCCACAAATGTGCATGTGTCTGAACAAACCGTTAGAAACCGACTCCATGAGGATGGTATGAGGGCCCGACGTCCACAGATGGGGGTTGTGCTCACAGCCCAACACCGTGCAGGATGCTTGGCATTTGCCAGAGAACACCAGGATTGGCAAATTCACCACTGGCGCCCTGAGCTCTTCACAGATGAAAGCAGGTTCACACTGAGCACATGTGACAGACGTGACAGAGTCTGGAGACGCCGTGGAGAGCGATCTGCTGCCTGCAACATACTTCAGCATGACCGGTTTGGCAGTGGGTCAGTAATGGTGTGGGGTGGCATTTCTTTGGAGGGCCGCACAGCCCTCCATGTGCTCGCCAGAGGTAGCCTGACTGCCATTAGGTACCGAGATGAGATCCTCAGACCCCTTGTGAGACCATATGCTGGTGCGGTTGGCCCTGGGTTCCTCCTAATGCAGGACAATGCTAGACCTCATGTGGCTGGAGTGTGTCAGCAGTTCCTGCTAAATGAAGGCATTGAAGCTATGGACTGGCCCGTCTGTTCCCCAGACCTGAATCCGATTGAGCACATCTGGGACATCATGTTCGCTCCATCCACCAACGCCACATTGTACCACAGACTGTCCAGGAGTTGGCGGATGCTTTAGTCCAGGTCTGGGAGGAGATCCCTCAGGAGACCATCCGCCACCTCATCAGGAGCATGCCCAGGCGTTGTAGGGAGGTCATACAGGCACGTGGAGGCCACACACAATACTGAGCCTCATTTTGACTTGTTTTAAGGACATCACATCAAAGTTGGATCAGCCTGTCGTGTGTTTTTCCACTTTAATTTTGTGTGTGACTCCAAATCCAGGCCTCCATTGGTTAATAAATTTGATTTCCATTGATTTTTGTGTTATTTTGTTGTCAGCACATATTTGAGTGTTCCCTTTATTTTTTGAGCAGTGTATTTATATGCTGTATTCTATGTACATGAAGCACAAGACAAAGGAGTTCATAATGAAAAACAATAAATCTCATGACCACCATGTTCACTCATGATTGACACTACTGACATTCAGCTGACTAAAAGGTTTTTTTTTCAGCATGCGACTTGACCCACATTGCACTTTGACATCAATCATGAATGGAAAATTTAACCAAAAAGTAAACTTGAGATATTTTGGAGATATTTGTTTTTTGTTGGACAGGCGACAATATGCAATAATCTATGTCATGAACATAAGCCTCTATATTGTGTTGGTCTGCTGAGTACACTGTTTCAGTGTGGATCTGTAGTGTTGAATTCTCTGTAGTATTTTGTCACTGAGGTCTATCCTTTAGAGTCCACACTCACTGAAAGAGCTCCTGCTCTGTAATGCAAGACACAGCACAGAGACGACCGCCAGAGCAAACACCCCATCCACAAATCCCTTTTAACACCTCTAACTATAAACTCCAGGCTGTTGGCAGGCAGATAAGTTATGTCACAGTGTAGGGCCCTGATAAATAGCCCATCCTCACTCTGAAGCCATGCCACTGCTCAACTTGAGTGGCTGCTCTGACAGTAATGAGAAACAAGGGCAGACACGCAAGCAAGGAGATTAATGAAATGATGTCAGGTGAAAGGGAGCAGTAATTTCGGAGTGCTGGGCACTCCGCAGGGAGACGCATGGGCAGTTTCCACAAGGCTGCAGTCACTACAAGCCTCTTCTTAGCCTCTGAGATCAATCATATGGAGACGGTGGGTTAGTTTACAGAAGGAAATCATTGATGAGTTTTTCAAGAGACAGATCATTGCCTGCTTAGGAAGCTGAACAAACTTTCTTAACCTTCTGCCATATCTGTTGCATAAAGTCAAATACCACATAATTTGAATGTTTCTGTAGTTAGAAAAATACAGAAACCCCACTGATTTAAAACTCACTAATAATGGAAACCGTTGTGCAGCTGCTGGGAAAGTATTTGTGCAAAACACATATTTCTGGGGAACACTTCCCTGAACTTTCAGTTAAAGGTATTTGTAAATTAAGCAGTAAATCTTTATAATTCACTCTGTCAGGGAAGGGACCAGCATTCCAGGGAGAAGAATGGGTTATGTTCAGGTTTAGAATAGTTTTAAAATTTTCATTTGTTTTTATTTTCATTATGTTTGTTGGTTTGTTTTTCAGGGTAGTTTCAGATAGTTTTAAAGACACATGAATGGATTAAGTATTATTTTTGGAAACATAATAGTATTTTTTTTTCTTTTACTTTTTAGTTTTGGTGTTATGATGAAAGTGGAGTTATGGTGTTATGATGAAAGAAAAAAATTTAATTTTTTAAAATAAATATAGGTTTTTTCTGTTTTTCATGATAAGAGAATATACCCGTAAAATACAACTCCAATTCCAATGAAGTTGGGACGTTGTGTAAAACATACATAAAAACAGAATACGATGATTTGCAAATCCTTTACAACTTATATTCAATTGAATACACTACAAAGACAAGATTTTTAATGTTCAAATGCATAAACTTTATTGTTTTTTTGCAAATATTCACTCATTTTGAATTTGATGGCTGCAACACATTCCAAAGAAGTTGGGACAGGGGCGTGTTTACCACTGTGTTACATCACCTTTCCTTTTAACAACACTCAGTAAGTGTTTGGGAACTGAGGACACTAATTGTTGAAGCTTTGTAGGTGGAATTCTTTCCCAATCTTGCTTGATGTACAGCTTTAGTTGCTCAACAGTCCGGGGTCTCCGTTGTCGTATTTTGCGCTTCATAATGCGCCACACATTTTCAATTGGAGACAGGTCTGGACTGCAGGCAGGTCAGTCTAGTACCCGCACTCTTTTACTACAAAGCCACGCTGTTGTAACACGTGCAGAATGTGGCTTGGCATCGTCTTGCTGAAATAAGCAGGGACGACCCTGAAAAAGACGTTGCTTGGATGGCAGCATATGTTGCTCCAAAACCTGTATGTACCTTTCAGCATTAATGGTGCCTTCACAGATGTGCAAGTTACCCCTGCCATGGGCACTAACACCCTCATACCATCAGAGATCCAGACAATCCTTTTCCTCTTTGGCTCGGAGGACACGACGTCCATGATTTCCAAAAACAATTTGAAATGTGGACTCGTCAGACCACAGGACACTTTTCCACTTTGCATCAGTCCATCTCAGATGAGCTCGGGCCCAGAGAAGCTGGCGGTGTTCCTGAGCCCATGTGGGAATATCCGTTACAGAATGATGTCGGTTTTTAATGCAGTGCAGCCTGAGGGATCGAAGGTCACGGCCATTCAATGTTGATTTTCTGCCTTGCCGTTTACTTGCAGAGATTTCTCCAGATTCTCTGAATCTTTTGATGATATTATGGACTGTAGATGATGAAATCCCTAAATTCCTTGCAGTTGTACGTTGAGAAACGTTGTTCTTAAACTGTTGGACTATTTGCTCACGCAGTTGTTCACAAACTGGTGAACCTCACCTCCTTGCTTGTGAACAACTGAGCCTTTCAGGGATGCTCCCTTTATACCCAATCATGACACTCACCTGTTTACAATTAACCTGTTCACCTGTGGAATGTTCCAAACAGGTGTTTTTTGTTTTTGTTTTTTGTTTTTGTTTTTTTTCTTTTGAACGTGCTACAGGCATCAAATTCAAAATGAGTGAATATTTGCAAAAAACAATAAAGTTGATCCATTTGAACATTAAATATCTTGTCTTTGTGGTGTATTCAATTGAATATAAGTTGTAAAGGATTTGCAAATCATCGTGTTCTGTTTTTATTTATGTTTTACACAACGTACCAACTTCTTTGGAATTGGGGTTGTATTTTGACTGAAATGATGAGGTTTAATTTCAAAATAGGCAGTAAATTGTAATATCTGCTCAAAGGTATATTATTGTCTTTTATTTAGTAGAATCAATGTTTTGAAAGCACAAAAAATAAGTTTAACAGACAGTTGCGTTTTCATTGGACAGAATCGCAGTTACAATCTCTTCAGCCAATGAATGTCGGAATCCCTTGCTTGAATATGAGCGGCAGCTGCTCCAGGAGAGCGTCGTTCACACAGAATCACACAGGAAGATACAAGCCCGGCTGCGCCGAAGTCCCTGTTCACACCATGTCTTCATGTTTGGCACCGACGTGATGTCTTGATTTCTCATTCAGAATCGATTTGTTAAACTCCAGCACTCCTGATGTAAATTAATTTAGGATGGATTAGATAAGCTAGTGCTGAATCTCAGATGGCTGCCTCCCGTCTGTATAGCGCACTGTGTGAATTATAGAGTTTTGGCTTCTTAGTGCTTCTTAATGTCCTGTAGTGAATGTAATGAATTGTGTCCAGGTGGTTGAATCACCAGTGTCTCTTTGTTGGACACAGTATGCAGTGTTTGAGTGCAGGAGCTATAAGTTAGCTATAAGGCCTATGTTATGCAGTATATAGGGAGTAGGGAGCCATGCGAGATTCAGTCTATGCATTGGATGGTATTGAAATGTTAAAAGGAATGTATTATTTATTTGTGTGTTTATACGTAATGTTTTTTAACGACATCTCTTTGAACAATCTAAACCTCATCCACACCAACAGACTCACTCTGATCTTACTGCACCTTCTGTACTTACACATATAGATTGACATCTTGTACATCTTCTATCCATATCCTGTACAATCAGGAAGATTCTATATTAATGCATCTCATCTCATGCATCTGATTTACTATCTACCTCAAACTAACTGCACATATGGAAAGTGTACAGCAGCACATAGTTTTATTTCATAACTTATTACTGTACGATTGTCAATCAGTCAACCTTTATTTTGACTCAGAAGTACATTGAGGGCAACCCTCATTTTCAGTGTAGCCGAGCATTTACAAAAACAGGGATTGACATGACAAAGAAAATAATATCTATATTTAATCATTTAAATTAAAAGAAAAATGACAAATAACAGTGGAAAAAAGATAAAAATAGATAAAAATAAAACTTGAGTTTTAATTGATAATAGACTAAGATCAGAAGAAGAGATTAATAAAATTTAAATATATAATAATCATAATAATATTAAAACTAATTAAAATAAGTAAAAAAGTAATAAAGAACTAAGAGTAAAAGTAAAACGAGAAATAAAAGTTAAGAATAAATAAGATTAAATAAAACAGGTACAGGCTGTCTGAAGGTGGTTTGATATTAAAAGTTTAAAATGACTGAGTGACACCAGTGATCTCAGTTTTAGTGTTTCCTGTAGTGAATTCCAGTTCACTGGTGCACTGTAACTAAAAACACATTGGAATATTACAATATTAGTGTATACTGTGTATTTGTGTATATTCAGAGTCAGGGTATATAAAGTAGTGTGCGAAAGTTTTAGGCATCTAAACAAATTTTTAAACAACTTACCTCAGCAGTGAGTTTATGTCATGCTTGGCTCCTCCCATTCCCCCCCATGTGCTTTTTGTTTATCTTTTGATAGTCCATGGGCTTCTTTGTTTTGGTATCCCTAGTCCTGCCCCCTTGTTTTGTGACTCTGCCCCTGACTGTTTTCACCTGTCCCTCGTCTTCCCGGTGTTGTATTTAAGCCCTGTGTTTGCTCTTTGTTTTCGCTGGTCTTTGTTTGATATGTTTGATTTGTTTGTATGCTGTTTTGGTGTGCTGATTGTTTGTATGAGTTTGAGTTGTTTGAGTTTGTTTGAAGTGCTTTGGATTTCTGTATCCTGTGTTTCTGTTTGTCATGTCTGCCTATCAATCTCTCTCTGTTGGTTATATGAACCTAGTCTGTCATGACCACGACCCTGGATTTGCCCTCAAAAGTCGCTTATCTCAGCAAATGCGTCTGCCTCCTCGCTCCACATTACAGTTTATCACAATATACATTATAATAAAGTCATATTCATAATTAAAATAAACATAAAAACAATAAAAAGTAACAAGAATTTCTTGGGTCCATATTTTTCCTTGTCACCTTCACAGCCGCCTCAGAGACTTCAATATCATCAATGACATCATGAGCTCAATTTACTGAAGCACTGATTGGTCAAACCAGGAGCTGCTTTTTAACTACATATAATACTGGGCTTCCTTATTAGGTACAGTTGCTTGTTAACACAAATAGCTAATCAGCCAATCACACGGCTGCAACTCAATGCACTTAGGCATGTAGAGGTGGTCAAGACAACTTGCTGAAGTGCAGACCGAGCATCAGAACGGGGAAGAAAGGGGATTTAAGGGACTTTGAACGTGGCGTGGTTGTTGGTGCCAGACGGGCTGGTCTGAGTATTTCAGAAACTGCTGATAATGTGTCGTTTCTCATCAATGCATCCTGCCTTTGTTTACTTCCAGGGTTGGGATAGTTACTGAAAAATTACCTAAAAGTGTAACCAACAATCAAACCTACACACCCAAAGGCGTGATATCCAACAAAAATTAAGACTAAAGGTAACGTCAATCATTCCAGGTTTTCCTAACAAAAATCAACAAAAATAACTGAATACAAACCAGAGAATTTTGAGCAAAGCGCTGTCAACTGTTGAAATAAAACTGCTCCAATTTAAACATTTCAGTAAGATACACCGATACTTCCTGTTTTGATGCTCATTGTTCATTTTATCAGCTCCACTTACTGCATAGCTGCACTTTGTAGTTCTACAGTTACAGACTGTAGTCCATCTGTTTCTCTGATACTTTGTTACCCCCTTTTACCCTGTTCTTCAGTGGTCAGGACTCTCACAGAGCAGGTACTATTTGGGTGGTGGATCATTCTCAGCACTGCAGTGACACTGATGTGGTGATGTGTTAGTGTGTGTTGCGCTGGTCTGAGTGGATCGGACACATTTTAGAGGTATAGGAAGTGGAGCTGATAAAATGGACAATAAGCATAGAAACAAGGAGGTGGTCAGAATGTTATGTCTGATTGGTGTATGAACAGACATGGCATTCAGAGTTTTTACTAAACTTCAGCAACACTTTAGCCTCAAAATCCTCATCAGTGACTCTGGCTCTGTTTGGGGTGAGAATCAGGCCTGAATAATCTCTCCATTGCTGCAGAGCTGTTCTGGGACCACACTAGAATTTCTAGATTTCTAGGTAAAATATAATAATAATAATAATAATAATAATAATAATAATCCTTTGCTCTAAAATCATTATAATCACAGACTAACACAGTTTTTACAATAAATGGTCTTAAATGCTGGAGTGTAGAACTGCTAATTCACCGACCTTTAACGCTGAAGATTGACGCACAGACTGTTGGACAAACAGCAACGCCGAGAATGAAATGGCAAAGATAAAGAAGACGAACATCGATAATTTGGAAATGAACTGACTTATTTACATTTATAAATCACTCTGGTTTGCTGAAATGTTTAATCTGCAGCAACTCGCGAAACTTAAGTCGCTTCTCTTTCTCCTGCTTCTTGTTCGAATTCTCCCGTTCCACCTTAAATGGCACAGCAGGACAATCTGCAATCATTTAAGGTGGAACAGGAGAATCGAACGAGAAGCTGGAGGATGAGAAGCAACTTCAGCCTCGCAAAAAGTCAAACATTGAGAGACATTTTACAAGAAACTTGTGGAGAAATTTCCTGAGATGCAAGAAAAGCAGCTGCAGCTGAGCTAAAGGTTAAAGCACAGCAAAGTAAGTTTCTAGCCTGTATTACAACATCAGCACATACTGAGATATACCTACAGCAACCATTTCGGTTGCAACCCCTGAGTTAAGCCTACTAGTTAGGTGTGATCAGTGTGTGGGGTGCACACATGCCTGTTTGCTAGAGCTGTCCGGGTGCAGGCAGGACTGCACAGTGGCCACCAGCCCAGTGAATGGCCGCGTTCTGTGGTTCAGTTTGTGCAGATCACCCGAAGCCTGTAGTCAAATTGTAGCGAAAATTTTCGCTATAGCTACAGAAAAATTTGTAGCCACTATAGCTTTCAGCTACATTTCATAAACCCGTACCAGCTACAACTACTAGCTACTAATATTTGTAGCTAACTAAAAAACAGTAGCGCGCTACTTAGCTACTCGCTTATCCCTGTTTACATCTTAATTTCTTAATTAAGCAGGAATTTCCCCTGATAGATGGCCACAGAAACTTCAAAATTGTCATTGTCACTTCATGCAGAAAAACATATAAACATTGTTTCCATTCTTGTTGCAGTGATCCATTTAAAATTGAAATGAAATTCAAATGAAACTCAAATGAAAGGTCAAGCCAAACTAGGGCGTTTTTCCTTGGGGGCTTGAACGTGGGTTTTTCTGTAAAGCTGCTTTGTGACAACAAAACTGTTGTAAAAAAGTGCTATATAACTAAACGTTGACTTGACTCGACTTGTAAGGACAGTTTTGGTAGGAAATGTTCTCATCTGTCTGTCTACCCCATCCTATGACCTGTAATGTGAATTAGCTAAAAACTATATTGTTCTACCATGAGTTTTGGGCAATGACCGAAAGAACGAGATCGCGAATACAAGCGGCCAAAATGAGTTTCCTCCGCAGGGTGTCTGGACTCTCCCTTAGAGGTAGGGTGAGAAGTTTGGTCATCCGGGAGGGACTCGGAGTAGAGCCGCTGCTTCTCCACATCAAGAGGAGCCAGCTGAGGTGGTTCGGGCATCTGGTTAGGATGCCTCCTGGACGCCTCCCTCGGGAGGTGTCACAGGCAAGTTCACCTGGGAGGAGACCCCGGGGAAGACCCAGGACACGCTGATGTGTCTATATTGCCCAGCTGGCCTGGGAGCGCCTCGGAATCCCCCCAGGGAGCTAGTGGAAGTGGCTGGGGAAAGGGAGGTCTGGGCCTCATTGCTTAGGATGCTGCCCCCATGACCCGAACCCTGAAGATGGATGGATGGATGGATGGATGGATGGATGGATGGATTGATGGATGGATGGATATATTGTTCCACTCCATAATATTTATTCATGGACTTCAGCTATGGTCCAATGTTACTGAATTCCACCAAACTCCTATATATATTTTGAGTCAACAGATATTTTGTATGGGAAGCACAAAACTATTGTCTGTAGTTAGCAATCATAAGATACAGGTGTGACAGGCAGAGATTAGGTTGAAAAATGCCAGACTGTTCCTTTGAATGGAGGAGTGCTCAGAGAGTGTGATATGGCATTTCATACCGTGTACTGTGGATAAGGCTTATTTAGAAACTGCATTAAAATTCTTTTAGCTGGATTCTATGAGGCGATTTTAATGGTAATTGCCTTCTCTGGCCGCACCAAACACCGCTTATCCAGTTAAACCATGGAGAATGACCTAAAGGAAAACACATCACTCTCCACATTCGCTGGATATGTTTTCCCTTGCACAATATGTTCCTGTTCTTTTTAAAGAAAACTTCCTAGACGTTAGATATTAGGCGGCCCCATGTTATGCCTGACAGGATGTCACTCAATTTCACCATTACCGTTAACAGGCCCCTTCATGCAAACACAAACACCATTGATTCAGGCCTTCTCAGCCCAGCTGCAGTCTTAATGGACTTTCCATTTCTCAAGGTCTAAAGGCATTCCTCACCATCTTTCCCTATAACCTCCCACTGTGGCCTGAAGTCCAGGCCTGGCTAAGAAAACGGGCAATCTGCAACTTCTTGCGTGCATGCACTGCTTAAAATAAACATCCTGTCCCTTCAGTGTCAGAGTTGACCTATAACGTATTTTTCAAAAGATAAACCATCATTCAGAGGATGAAAATCATACTGCTGCTCATACATGTTTACTAACAAACATTGCTTTTATCAGTACCTGGGGGAACATGGCACAGCTGGGACTCAAAATTAAGTCTTAGCTGTAGGGTTTAACGGGAATTTCTGTATATTTAAATAATTCATTAAAAAGTCATATAAAGAAGCATACTTGCAGTCAGAATTGTTTATAGTGGTGGTGATAATCAGATGTCAGATGTCTTATGCTTTCAATACTGCTAAAATATCCCACAGAAGACGGTTACACAATTCCAAATATGTTGCCTGATGCTTGAAACATGCTAATCAGTGATTCTATTTGACTTGTATTAAACTTAAAACACTACAAAAACATAATAATTGATGTTTTACCCTATAAACTTTATTGTTATTTGTAAATATAAGCTCATCCCAAATATGATGCCTAAAACACATTACAGAAATTTGCAATAAAGGCATGTTAAAGGCTTGTTTACTGCTGTGTTACATTACCTTTCGGTTTAAACACCAACTGATCTAGTTTTGAATGCGGAATGCTTCAGGTGCCCTCAGCTGTGTAAATACATGGGGCCTCTATTGTCGTATTTTGTACTTCATAAAGCACCGCACACTTTCAGTAGACAGGCAGGCTGGTCTAGCACCTGTGCTCTGATTAGGCACCCACACTGTTTTAACATCTTGGTGTTGTCATGTCGAAACAAGCAGGGACATCCCTGAAAAAGATGGGGTCTAAAAGGCAGCATATGTTGTCCTAAAATTTGTTCATATGTCTTGAAACATTAGCAGTGCTTTCACAGATGTGCAGGTTATCGACTAATACCTCTACATCATGACAGATCTGGGCTTTGGAACTTCACATCTCAACCGTTTTTTTCTTCTTTGAACTGGAGAACAATATAAGAATGGTGGACTCATGAGACCACAATACACATTTACACCATGCATTAGTCCATTTCAGATGAGCTCATGACGTTTCTGGATACTGTTGACTTATGACTTCTGCAGTGCGTAATACAATCTTCACTTGGGTTTGTGAATGCAGCAGCAAACAGTGATTGCTGGCAACGGTTTGTCAAAGTATTCCGTAGCCCATATAGTGATATCCATCACTGAAGCATGAAAGTTTACAGCATTGCCGCTTGAGTGATCAAACTTGTTTTTGGCCTTGCAGAGATCTTTCTGGATTCTCTGCATCTATTAATAATATTATTCACTGTAGTGGGTGAAATACCTAAAATCCCTGAAGAAGCTCAGTAAAAAAAATATTGTTTTTAAACAGTTGGATTGTTTGCTGATGCATTTTTGGCAAAGTGGCGAGCCTCAACCCACCCTTGTTCATAAAAGGCTAGGCCTTTTCTTTTAAACTCAAGCCTCTTTTATAATGTTTCCTAAACTTTCAACTTTTTTTTGTAATCTGTTGCTGGCATGAGCTTATAATTAGCTTATATATATAAAAAAAAACAGTGAAATTTACAATATGAAATTTTAAATATATTACCTTTGTACAGCTTTTGTTTAAATACAGGCCAAAGTGAACTGATAAATGACTGCTTTCTGTCTTTATTTGCACTTCAAATACTGTCCCAACTTTTGTTGCATTTGTATTCAGTGCTCGCTTGAGCCTTCTGGGGGCCCCAAGTAGGATTTTTTTAGGTGGTTACAGGTATCTACATTCCTGTAACTTTTTCAGAAGCCCTTGAATGGCTGGATTAAATGTATTAGTGTTAGGTAAAGGCATGCTAGATGCATGTTTAAACTAAACTCTGCAGGAAAGAATTAAAATCTGCAGGAGGGTTGGTGACCACTGTGCTAGATTACATGTAACAGATACAGATGACATGTATTAATTACAGCCTGAGTATCTAAACCCTGATTAATCACAGCCTGAGTATCTAAACCTGAATTAATCACAGCCTGAGTATCTAAACCTGAATTAATCACTGCCTGAGTATCTAAACCTGATTAATCACAGTCTGAGTATCTAAACCTGAATTAATCACTGCCTGAGTATCTAAACCTGATTAATCACAGTCTGAGTATCTAAACCTGATTAATCACAGCCTGAGTATCTAAACCTGATTAATCACAGCCTGAGTATCTAAACCTGATTAATCACAGCCTGAGTATCTAAACCTGAATTAATCACTGCCTGAGTATCTAAACCTGATTAATCACAGCCTGAGTATCTAAACCTGATTAATCACAGCCTGAGTATCTAAACCTGATTAATCACAGCCTGAGTATCTAAACCTGATTAATCACAGCCTGAGTATCTAAACCTGATTAATCACAGCCTGAGTATCTAAACCTGATTAATCACAGCCTGAGTATCTAAACCTGAATTAATCACAGCCTGAGTATCTAAACCTGATTAATCACAGCCTGAGTATCTAAACCTGATTAATCACAGCCTGAGTATCTAAACCTGAATTAATCACTGCCTGAGTATCTAAACCTGATTAATCACAGTCTGAGTATCTAAACTTGAATTAGGCACAGCCTGAGTATCTAATTGTTTAGTTTAGTTTAAAAGCCCAGGCTTCAGCTTAGCCAGTTTGTGAGGTATTACTTCTCCTGTAGAATTACTCAGCGGTTCTCCTGTGTTTTTGTGAGTGCCTTTTTCATATTTGGACTGTTTCTGGATTTCTGGTTTTTCCTTTTTGTGTTTGCCATCTGGTTGTGGTTACGATTTTGTACCTTTTTGTTGTTTTGGATCTACCCCACGCCTGTTTACTGACCACGATTTTTCTCAAACCCTTAGATATTAAAACATCATCTTTTGGTTTTTACCACAAACGTCTGGCCATTTCTGTCTCGTTACACATACAGTTACAAAGAGTGCCTAAACCTTGATTAATCACAGTCTGAGCATCTAAACCTTGATTATTCATAACATAACATCGCCAGCACAAACCATTACCTGTCTAATGAGTACTTCTCTGTGTTGGGATTGAATCCTGCTCTCCCATGTGGAAAAAGAGTGACTTAACCATTAGGCTGAATATCCAATTACAAAACACACACATGCACAATTCAAAACCATCCACTGAACTACAAGTCTGTTGTGTTTTAAATGTGCAGTCTTTTCTACTGTCACAACAGATATATTTGACAACTAAGCAAAAATAAAGAAATAAACAAAATATGTATTAAATATGTTGAAGTGCTGAATGTTTGTTAGCCTTTCAGTGCACAGAAACTGTGCTCGCAGTTCTGATGTAAGCAGCTGTTAATAATAATTTTTTTTTTATTTTGCAAGTTTGCTTAAAGGAGAGGTTAGTCTGTACTTGTGTCACATCCAGTCAGAGACACACTTTTAATAATAAGTGTTTGCTTTCCATGTCGTTATTATGATGTATGACGGCTTTATCAAACATCGCACTTTATGTCAACATCATACAGACGTACTCGATGAATAAATCAATGACGAGTCAACAGCCGAGTTTCTAAGAAAAGGGTCTGACAGCTGTTTAGGAGTTATTTGTAAAACCTCTGTTTTTGGCAGAGAGAGGAAGAGAGAAGCACCATGAAAATGAAACTACAGTAGCAGCTGTGTCATATTTACAATTACTGCTTATATAACTTGCAGTCTGTGCAGAACTGTATCCCCTTTTTGTATATCCTTATGTTAAAATTTCGCAGTATTTCAGAGATGAATTGCCACTTGAGCCAACTGAATAATGTAAGGCGTGGTGTTCCTTTCCACAGAAATGGACTCTACACTGTCAGAAAAAAAGTTGCGACACTGTCACTGGGGCAGTACCCTTTTCATCACTGTGGGGGTACCCTCAGGGGTCCATCTCAGTACCTTTAGTCAGGGATCAAGTTGTACTGACTCCACGCACCCCGTCTCATCTCCAGGCTTTTATTTTACTGCTCTGTTTTAATACATTAGTTTATAAAAAGATACAAATGTCCACTTTCCCACTAGAAAAAACTTATTTGAGGTCCACATTTGGACCTTAAAACCACTGTTGTACCTTTGAGGGTACACTTACATTGTTTGTACCTTGATGAACGAATCATGTACCAGCATGGTACCTTTATTTCTAACAGTGTATATATAACATTTCACCAAACTCAGGCAGGATACACCCTGGACAGGTCTCCAGTCCATCACAGGGCAGACAGACAGACAGACATACAAAATCACAGCTAGGGGCAATGTAGCATGTCCAATTGGACTGTCTTTGGACTATGGGAGGAAACCGGAGAACCCGAAGGAAACCCACGCAGACACAGGGAGAACATGCAAACTCCTCAGTGAATTACATGTGATTCAACACAATGTCGCGTGAGGTGGTCGAGGAGTATTCGCTATGGGGGACTTACGATTTATACAATTCATACTGATCTCTTCCCGTATTGTCTCCTTAACTGTTTTTCCTCCTTTGGGTGAAAAACCCCAGTATCGTTTAATGCAGGATGTCACAGATCTTGCCCATCACGTCTACATTACACAGTGAACATAACACTTAGGTATAGATTGCACTATATGCTGACTTCTCATGAGTCATGCAGTTAATGATGTGGTGATATATGGCCTATAGACTGGCCAATAGACAGCCCAACAGGGGAATTGTGCAAATCTCTTTGGTGGTGCTTAATGGATCATATCTACTGTCCAATGAGGGGGAAAATTGGGTTATAGTGAGTCAGGTGATCAAAGTGGCATTTGAGTGCTTTTACTCTAAGCTTTGATGTATATTTACTGTAAATTGTCTTTAAAATGGAAAGAATTGGCAACGTTGGTTCCCGTTGGGTTATCAGTCAGTCTGTGTCATTTCTGTACTCTGAAGTCTTTTGGTATGGGTAAATTTGGGGTTGCCTTCATAACAGTTGGAATAGATGCCTTCTTAGATCGACGAATAGGGTCTTGACATTGCACACAACATAGTCTCTATAGGAACCCTAGGCTAACATCCTTCTGGACCATTTTATCTTCAACTGAAGGTTCTGCAAAAATCAGACATTAGCTAGGTTTCCATCCAAGGGAGCTTTTACAAAAATGTTTTAAAGCTTCACAAAGTTGGACAGAGCAGGCAAAGAAAGTGGAAAGTGTCCCAAAGATTTAGTGAACCTCAAAAGTTTTTCATTCAAATGTAGTGAATAAATTGATATGGAAATGTTGTGAAAACCTACATTGAAAATATTGTAGTATCTTTTTTTTTTTTTTTTTTTTTTTTTTTTTAATAATGCATTTCAATTGAAATTTAGTGTCATTTGGCAGATTTACCTTAAATATATCCATCCATCCATCCATTTTCTAAGCCGCTTCTCCGTCAGGGTCGCGGGGGTGAGCTGGAGCCTATCCCAGCAGTCTTCAGGCGGAAGGCAGGATACACCCTGGACAGGTCGCCAGTCCATCGCAGGGCAGACACACAGACAGTCACTCACACACTCACACCTAGGGACAATTTAGCACAACCAATCGGCCTGACTGCATGTCTTTGGACTGTGGGAGGAAACCGGAGAACCCGGAGGAAACCCACGCAGACACGGGGAGAACATGCAAACTCCACACAGAGAGGACCCCGGTCACCCGGCCGGGGAATCGAACCCAGGCCCTCCTCGCTGTGAGGCGACAGCGCTACCCACCATGCCACCGTGCCGCCACCTTAAATATATCTTACCACAAATCCAAACGCACCCAGTAGGACTAAGAATTGATCCCATAAAGAGTCAATTCCACACAGTGACGTTCAGGTTTGCGCATGGCCACACACACACAGAGCGTGAGATATTTGTCACTGCTGAGACAGCCTGTTGGTAAAAAAACACATACATAAATAGACGGGCTGTTCTACTTAGGAAAAAGTGGAAAACAAAGTAAAAATGGAAAATTGTACCAAAAAGTGTCTTGTGTTATGGAGGAGACTTAGAAAACATTACAGCTTAGACATTCCCTGAGAGTCAGATAGTCAGGCAGTTCATTTAGCTGTAGGTCATATAATTAAAGCACATTAAATTAATGTCAACATACCCTGTCCTTCATTACATAAACCTTAATGATGCTTAACCTAATAAGCTTAATGAATGTTGTACATTTTCTACTGCTGGATTTTCCACTATCTTAATTTTTAGAATTGAGAATTGTTTTTTATGTTGTTTTTGTGTGTGTGTGTGTGTGTGTGTGTGTGTGTGTGTGTGTGTGTGTGTGTGTGTGTGTGTGTGTGTGTGTGTGTGTGTGTGCACCTGCTTGTTAATAAAATATTGATCACAAAAAAAAAAAAAATTGAGAACGGGAAAAATCACAGTGTGGAATGAACTTTTAGAATAGACTTGATTGAGTCCCATTATTTGGGGAATTGGAGTTGGAGTTGACATCAGTATATCTGGAATTGAACAATGCCATCAAAAAGCAGGGTGGAGGTAAAGCTGGACTGAGGAGGAGACAAGAGCATTTTTGAAAGCTATGCTGCCACTTTTCAGCTCTTACAGAGAGAGATGTCCCAAAAGACGACAGCCTTTCTAAATGGAAAGTGCTCACATAGCTGTACATGGCACAGGAATGTTATCTCTCTGATAATGTCGGGGAAAAATAACAATATTAATAGAAAACAAAGTAAAATAATTAGAATTTCCTCATCAGTAGGTTAGGGTGAAGTCAGGAAAGCCAAGTACACAAATTGTGACCTATCTGAAATGAAAGACTGAAGACATTTTTATTGATAAACATTAACCTTATTAGATAAATAAACAGAAAAGGATGTCATTACGAATGTTTATGGCTAAAAGTCAGTTTGATAGAAACAAGCTGATAAAATAAATGACGTTCATTTTTTTTTAATCGCACAGAAAGCTGATGGAAACGCAGTAAATGTGGCATGTATCTTGCACAAGAAGGTGACCTTCTCACAGCAACAGGATAATCATGGCTACATTAGAGGCCCAAAACAGGTTTCTGAGGTTTCTCTGGGGAAAGGAAGGGCAGTAAACATGAACAAATCAGCTTCTGTGAGGTAATGGAACCTCTTTCCCGTCAACGATGTTCAAAATAATGTTCCCAGTAGGGACACACCACTTCTTCCGCCTCCCAGTGCCGATAGCAATTCAAGATAAAGCCTTGGCCCCTGGCACTTCTGCACCTGCAGCTGTGAATTGTTCTTTATTTTTATGCTCTTATTTGGGGGAGTTGTCAGTTAACGGTTTATTCCCTGACAGAACTTATTTACAGTGACTGTAATGAGGCCGTGAAATAAGATTAGTTTGTTTTCTTCTGGAAAAGGGGCCGTTGGGAGATGATTATGGAATCAAAGCAAGACCTCTTCTTTTCATTTGCCCTCTCCCTGTTTATGACCACAAGAAATATTCCAGGCCTTGTGTCAGCTTTCAGATATATTTTTGCGTCTATTTTTTGAATACTCATACTTGTTGGAGAGCCACATTCCAACACGACTTGAGCTCGCTGGTGATTGATAGAGATGGGATTTCAACTGTCTGGGTGTCCGTGTGAGTGAATGTTTGCATGTCTGTCTCTTCACCAGTGTTCAGAACGTGCCGACCGGTTTATAATACAGTGCATGTGTGATCTTGACAGGTTCGGCCCAAAATACGCACGTCTATTATTTATCATGGAGAGATTCTTCATTCAGATCCAGCTAATCCCTTCCACAGACGCAACCTTAACCCTTCTGGACCCTGCCAAAGCTAAATCGGAGTGGTTTTCAAGAAGAGAGCAGGCCAACACAGCAAGCAATATACCTTGGCAAGTGAAATCATCTTAAATATAAGTAATATGTTTCTCATTCTATGACTGTTATAAGAATATTATATGATATATAGCATATGCTCTTGTTTCATTGTTGGACACAAAAGGTTGAAACTTCCAGCTTAAAAATGGCCAATCAGGAATGTTTTTCCTATATGATAGAAGTATCTAGACAAGCTCTCCTATTGGTTATACTCCTATAGAGTAACCATCTGCATGAGTACAAAGTAACAGAGGAATTTATGGTGTTTGGGGCTTTTGAGCCAAAAATTCGGGCCATAATAAAATCCACACGCAAAATATTAAGCGTCAAAATGTCCTAAATATTTTGCTAATTCCAATAACAAGAGCTATACTTTTTATTTTTAGAATGGTTACTAATCTTTTTCACTCGTTTTGATAGAAATGGGTCATTTTGCCAGTGTTTGCCTTTTCTGTTTGCTGATTTTCCTTTTATTTGTTTTGCTTCTAGAGTCACTATTGGCACTTTTTAAAAAGGGGATGGGTTCTCAAATGCCAGCAGTTCACACCTACCACATACATTCCCCTCCACAAATACTAGCACCTGTGTAAACATGAGCAAAGCAGCCTGAAAAATTCTTCATTGCTGATCTTTTGAAATTTGAACAAAAATCGAACCTGTTTTTGAAGCACAATCGTTTAAAAAACACTATTCCTGCAAGGTAATAGATATTTTCTTCAAACGTGTGTAATTATTGGCACAACTTAATTTAATACTTTGTGCAGCCTCCAGAGTTCTGGAGCACACATGGTAAGTGATCTGTGACCATTTCTCCATACAGAACCTCTTCAGTTCCTCCAGATTCTGACGTCCACACTGTGGACTCTCCTCTTCAGCTCATCCCACAGGTTTTCTATGAGGTTTAAATCGGGGGACTGGGGTGGCCATACTAAAACCATAATTTTGTGGTCAGTGAACAATTTTTGTATTGATTCTGAGGTATGCTTTGGATCACTGTCCTCCTGAAACATCCAAACTATGGCGCAGTTTAAGCATCTTGGCTGAAGCAGTCAGGTTTTATTTCTGCTGGGACTTCATAAAATCTGTGAAACCATGTGTCTGTACAAGTTCTCCCGTGCCTTTAGAAGAAGAACAGCCCCACAACATCACAGATCCACCACCATACTTCACAGTGGAGATGGAGTACTTTTCTCTTTAGTTTCCCACAGGCACAGTCAAACCACTTTTGATTTGGCCTAAATCACCAATCACCATCAATATTCTCGGAGAGCTGCACGTCCAACATCCTATCCAATAACATTTAACGTGTGACTGAGTAAGTTAGATGTAAAGTTTTCCGGAGAGCGTTCGGAATATTCCGAAGTCTACCTTGGCCTTATGGAATTTCACAGCCCTGAGCTTCACCAGTGAGTTAGAAGTGGGCGAAACGGATAGGCTGTCTATGGGGAGAAAATATGCTTCAATTAAAGTTAGTGAGGTTGGGCTGTGCACACAGATTCATACAGAAGCACAGGTCAGTTGGGGATTGTGAGTGCAGTCTCAGTGTTACGCAACAGTGGTTGAAGCTGCTGACTGATAGCGCATTTTCGGCTGCGGCTTCTCTTCTGTTGCTCAAGCTGTCCCCTGAGAACAGTCTGATAGCCACGCATGGACACAGAAAATATTACAGAAGTATTCCCTTCATCTCTCAGTTTATCAGTGGAAAAGAAGATAATTACTGAGAGAGCAACTCTTGAGAATCATCCTATAATGGCATCACAGAGTAGCTCTATATCATGACTTTGCATTAGTCTTTTTAAAAAGGAACATTAAAAACCTCTTGTTGGTGTTGAAGAGGGATTCCAATGTAAATGAAATTAATTAAATGTATCTGCATTCAACTGCACAAACCTGTATACAGTAGCAGCATGTAAGATGCTCTGTTGCTAACGTGCTAACCTGCAGGTTGCGGTTGTCGCAACAGCCAAGTTAAAATGAAACTAGAGTAAGAATAGCAAAGTTATGAGCATAAAAAGTGCAGAGCTTCAGCAGACATGTGTCCTGAAAGTGTAACCAGATGACAAACTGTCTGTTGAATATCACTGGTTGCTGCTAACAGACTTGCTTTGACTCATTTACACATTGTATTCTCTTTAAAATTGGCTTCTGCTGTCAGTGGAATAGGCTGAGCAGGTCAACAGAAAGCTAACTGGCTAACAGGCTATACAATAATAAAACAGTTCAAGACTTTAAAGGAGTTACTTAAAAAACTGAGACATACAAAGTAAAAAAAGTAGTGGCTACTTTTTAGCTGCTTTTTGAAAAGTAGTGCACTGCTTTTTAGCTACTTTTTGAAAAGTAGTGCACTGCTTTTTAGCTACTTTTTGAAAAGTAGTGCACTGCTTTTTAGCTACTTTTTGAAAAGTAGTGCACTGCTTTTTAGCTACTTTTTGAAAAGTAGTGCACTGCTTTTTAGCTACTTTTTGAAAAGTTGTGCACTGCTTTTTAGCTACTTTTTGAAAAGTTGTGCACTGCTTTTTAGCTACTTTTTGAAACGTTGTGCACTGCTTTTTAGCTGCTTTTTGAAAAGTTGTGCACTGCTTTTTAGCTGCTTTTTGAAAAGTAGTGCACTGCTTTTTAGCTACTTTTTGAAACGTTGTGCACTGCTTTTTAGCTACTTTTTGAAAAGTAGTGCACTGCTTTTTAGCTACTTTTTGAAAAGTAGCGCACTGCTTTTTAGCTACTTTTTGAAAAGTAGTGCACTGCTTTTTAGCTACTTTTTGAAAAGTAGTGCACTACTTTTTAGCTACTTTTTGAAAAGTAATGCACTGCTTTTTAGCTACTTTTTGAAAAGTAGTGCACTGCTTTTTAGCTACTTTTTGAAAAGTAGTGCACTGCTTTGTAGCTACTTTTTGAAAAGTAGTGCACAGCTTTTTAGCTACTTTTTGAAAAGTAGTGCACTGCTTTTTAGCTGCTTTCAAAGCACGATTGTCAGAATGTTTGTGAATCTCCACCTGACACACCAAGCAAGCCCAACTGACAGTGTGAACAATATACTGCATTTAATGATGTACCAGAAACTTATAATTGAAAAGCTGCAAACATACAAAAAGATCACCAAAAATAGTTAGACTGATAAGCATAATTTGTCATGTCTGTGAACTTTGGCACAAGTCCTTTGCAGTCTGTGACTGAACTCTCCAAACTATAGACGTCCCTAGATGCTGGATATCTGATCTCAGGTATGTTTCATCTCTTGGTGAAAAGAATGACAGTAAAGTTTGACTTGACTTGATCTTTCCTAGTGATGTTCTGCCAGGCCTGTAATAGCACTATTTTCAGTGTGCACTTGTTTCAGGAGACTTTTGCCTTTAACAAAATGAAATGCATGCTGAAAACAGGGTTCAATTAATGGATTTCAATAACATTCCACCTTTTTGCCTTGAATAGAAAGAAAGAAAGAAAGAAAGAAAGAAAGAAAGAAAGAAAGAAAGAAAGAAAGAAAGAAAGAAAGAAAGAAAAGAAAGAAAGAAAAGAAAGAAAAGAAAGAAAAGAAAGAAAGAACTTTATTGATCCCGGCGGGAAATTGCAGTGTTTCACATTCAAGAATTATCTTTGTGCTAAGCTGCTTTCAGGAAGCTCAAGACTGATCTTATAGTTAATATGTTTCTGAGTTAATGTGCTTCTGTTCACTTTAGAATTGATCCAGATGTTGATGCTGGCGGTCACATCAACAGAAGAGACCAGTGAATCACTTCTACTGGCACTTCTACAAACTACTGATATGAAGTTAAGAATATTTTTATGCTTTTAAAAAATGACCTTGTCTTGCCATTTTTTATTGTTTCGTAATTATTTTGCAATTAAAAAAACCTGCTAAGCTGTAAAAAAAAGCCACAATCATGTCGCTGTTGTCAGAACAAAACCTTGTTTCTCAATTTTTGTCATTTTTTGTTTGGAAACAGTCCAAAATAACTTGTAAAAAAGTCTGGTTCCATTGACTTACATTAAAAGTAATGTAGTTTTTTCCTTCTCCTGTAAAGTTACCATTTTGGAGATACAAGGTTTTGTTCCGACAGCAGCGATATTTAAATGTTTGGACAATCCTGGTCAAATTACATGCTTTGCTAATTTTCTATGTTAAAATAAGTTAACACATCCTCTACAAGGTGCTTTGCACATTTGAATGCACACTTACTCTTTATTTTACTGAATTTACATACTGGAGGAAAAAAATCTAAAGCATAATATGTGGCCTGGGCAAAAGGTATGGGACCTTTATTTCATGGGGTTTTTTTCCTATTATGTTAAAAAGCAATTAAACAGAAATTGTGCACTAAAACGTGTAAAAAGTGTTAAAAGTTAGCTCTCTGTAGATCATGTGTACTTATGTTTACCTAGAAAATCAACCAAACATGTCAACTGAACAGGGCTGCCTATCTTTTGCGTATGACTGTATTTGCTCATGCTTCAGGATACATTGCAGCTCTCAGCTTCACGTTTACCAAGATGTCTTCCTCAGTATGAAGAGCAGGTTGTACAAACAATGATTTAAAATTTGCCTTTTCTAAACGTAAAGCACACACTAAAAATCTTTTTGCCCAAAGGCAGATTACTAATGTTTTCTTATTTGGGATCTTATTTTGAGGACAAACTCTATGCACAGTCAAGAGCACCAAGATGTGAACAGTTCTGTGGTGTAAGAACATCTGACATAGACCTTTTCCTTAGGACCTTTCTCAGAAACAAATTAAAAAAAAAAAACATTGCAAGATATTGGTAAATGAGGCCCAGTGATTGTTTTGTTTTTAATCCAAACAAAGATGCTGCCAAAAATGCAAAGTAGACTTTGAAAAATGCCTGGAAAAACAGAAAAGAACAACAACAAAAGTGGAGTAGGCAGTGTCACCCAGTTTTTAGAAGTAAAGCTGAGTAAGAAAAATATACTAGATAAATATACTAGTTAATAAAACGGAAGCTTACAGTTATTCTATGGAAATGGTTCAACTTAGCCATATAAATAAAACCTCTTATCCTACTGCAAATATACATTTGGGGTAATTTCTTTTAGTCCATTCATCATGGAATTTACATAGAATGTAAAGGTTAACAGGTATTTTCACATTATGTCAAAAACTGGAAAACATCAAAAATGGGAATGAGAGGTTTTGATCCGACAACAGCGATATATAGTGTTTGTGTGTGTATGTGTGTACATATATATATATATATAAATATATATATATATATATATATATATATATATATATATATATATATATATATATATATATCGCTGCTGTTGGAAGAATATATATATATATATATATATATATATATATATACAAATACATATATATATATATATATATATATATATATATATATATATATATATATATATATAAATCGCTGATGCTATATATATATATATATATGCAGCCATATTGTTTACATGCTATTGTAACATGCACGTTATTCACCATGTGTTGCATGCTAGAGGGGACAGCATGGTGAAAGTAACAGATTATTATGGAGCTATAAGAAAATCTGGTTGTTATAGACATTTGGCACATTTTCAAGTTCAACAGATTCTGATAAAGCAAGTGAGGTGAGACAAGAGGCCCATGTGTATTTTAACTCTATAAGGGGGCTACACACCTAGGTTTATCACTCACTTTCCACCTGTGTGAATGTGATGTGACAATAAACGTGATTTGATTTGATGTGTATTTTCAGCGGCCCCAAAATCTCCAGTGCCCCTTTTGGTGGGCAGCGCATGTGTGTTTGTATTTCAGTGTGACTGAATAAAAGCTGTGCTTTTATCTAAAATTAGCTGCTGCTGAGAAATTGTTTAGTCAATTATGTAGGCCCGACATTCATACTTATTCAAGATGTTATCAGTATTGCCAGACAGCTCGTTTTAAAAATAAGCACATTACATCATCATTAGTAAAGAAAATAATTTAGATCCTCAGGCAATTTGAAGACAAAACAAAGCTGTTCATGACTTTTATTTAAAGTGCAAATAAGGACACCCTTGAATTGTCTCTCTGGATGCACTCTTAAACGTCTGTGCCATTGTGTATAGAGCTAGTATAGTTCTTGACTGTGGATTAATATATTATATGGCTATTATATTGCTGTTGTCGGAACAAAACCTTGTATCTCCATTTTTGTCATTTTTCAGTTTTTGAAATAATTTGAAAATACCTGGTGTTCTTTGCATTGTCTGTAAATTTCATGATGAATGGACCCAAAGAAATGGCTCAAAATGACTTGGAAATACGTCTGGTTCCATTGACTTACATTAAAAGTAGAGCAGGTTTTTTCCTTCTCCTGTAAAGTTGTCGTTTTGGAGATTTGAGGTTATCGTCTGACAACAGCGATATGTTATATACAATGTTATATAGCTGGTTCTGTTCTGTGCCATCCAGCGGATTGGCTGCTCCTTATTGTGCCTCGTAAAGCAGTCCAGACTAAAACATGGGTGGAGCTAAACTGTATGACATCACAAAAAACAATGAATTCAGAATGGACAACAGAACAGAAGGTATTTCAAGCTTAGCTTCCATGTACAGACTGCATGGACAGGGAAGTGACTGGTGCAATTTTGAAACTCTGGCATAGTTTGAATGCTACATCAGTGTAGTTCAGAATGCAGCTGCCTGTATTATCACTAAAACTCCTTCATTCCATCACATTACACCTGTCCTTCAACAGCTCCACTGGCTCCCTGTTAAATATAGGATCGAATACAAAATTCTCCTCCACACATTTAAGGCCATATATAATCTTGCCCCCCCTTATCTGTCAAATCTTCCCCAAATCGCAACTTCTACCCGCTCACTCAGATCCTCCTCTTCCATTCATCTCTCTGTACCTTCTGCTCGTCTGAGTACCATGGGGTGCAGAGCTTTCAGCCGCTCTGCTCCCAAACTCTGGAACTCCCTCCCACCTGACATCCGTAACATTGACTCTTCCTCTTTTCAAATCCAGTCTTAAAACTCACCTGTTCAAAATAGCCTACTCTCTCTGTTTATATATATATATAAACCCTACATTTTGTACAGTGTCCTTGAGTGTCGAGAAAGGCGCTTTTAAATTAAATGTATTATTATTATTATCAAACTCTCAGTTCAAAAAAGTGAGGAAAAATGTGTTGGAATGGGTCCTATGAAGGGAGACATTAGTAGTAAGTGGCTCTCATTATCGGGAGCATTACTAATGTTATCATCAGGCAGCCCACTCACTAAGTTGATGTCATGCTGAACTGGAAGCCAAGTGCACAATAAACTACAATTAAGTTTTACTAAGTGTCTCCAAAGTAAACCTTCACAGAGCTGTTGCATAAACAGTTTACGTGCATGTAGAAATATCTGTGGCGTAAAGACATCAAAGTAGAACTGTGAAAACGACAACAACAATAATAATATCAATAATAACAAGAATATTTTCAAACCTAGACTAAACATAAATATTTCTTTATTGCTTGGGCGATGAAGACATTGTGTTGAGTGAGTTTTCGGTGAATGAACAGTGAAAGGTAGGAGTGTCAAGATCAAACACGTCAGTCTTCTTTCCAGTCTTTCTGGTAAGAGTCAGGTTGACATGAGGTCTCCGTATGATAATCATTCATAGTTTTCAGCATTTGCTGTCTTTCCCAAAGCAAA
Source organism: Pygocentrus nattereri (assembly GCF_015220715.1). Taxonomy (NCBI): domain Eukaryota; kingdom Metazoa; phylum Chordata; class Actinopteri; order Characiformes; family Serrasalmidae; genus Pygocentrus; species Pygocentrus nattereri. The sequence goes on from NC_051224.1 coordinate 5,777,462, forward strand.
CATGGAGTTCCGTTTGAATTGCTTTGACGCCTCTGGCGACGCTCATGGGGACCTCGACCCGGATTTTTCCTCTCTTTTCTTGCTGTAATACTGATTGTTCTGTAAAGCTGCTTTGTGACAACACCTCTTGTAAAAAGTGCTACACAAATATACTTTGCTTGCTTGCTTACGCATCAACTCAATTTTGGGAGATCACTTCATTATTAGTCCATGACTAGACAACTTTCCCTACAGTGAAACATAAAAGCGAAATAACAGCATCCAATAAACTCATCTATATGTCCTCAATACTCTTTACTAGATACCAGTTCTTCTTTTCTCATGCCGATAGCGATTTTAAAACCTTGAGTATCGGTCAATAAGGATGATGTTAATAATAATGTTATAAAATAAAACAAATAAAATAATGAGATTTTTTTAAAAACCCCCTTAAAATTCCAGGCTTATTACTTACTTAGGCTTATTATTCAGTAACTACATGGACGTCAGTGCAAACTGTTGGAGCTATTCTTAGGTCATAGACATGTATAATAAAGCTGGCCATTTATGGGTTTAAAAGCTACTGAGCTTTAAAGTGGACTATTTCTAATTCAAACTGGGATTCAAATTGAGGGTTATACGAATTGACCTCCCATAGGGACCCCTTCCCTAGGAGAGGCATAATTGAATTATTTTCTTGAATAAAATGTATATTTTTTCAGATAAAATGAATAAAGTTGTGATATTTCTACACTTTTTTTTATTTTCAGGATTACATTCCACCCTGAAAACATAGTTAGCCATCTATTGCATTAAGCCACATCAGTCTGGTTTAAATCTGAAGAAGCTTGAGCACATCTCAAACTGCCAAGAATCTCTTGATATCTTTGATTTTAAGTCAGCAACAGGCATAAAAACACACACAAAATAAATCTTCTTATCAGCCATGGCAGATGTAATAAGTAATAAATATGTTTTTGTTAGTAAAGAGTTTTCATTTTAGACTACAGGCTGCTGGAGAACCTGTGATGGGGAACATTCAGAAGCCTGAATTGGTTGTGCTTTTCGCAACAAACCAAAACTCAATTGTGATTTTACTTCTTGTAAAATCCACCAAACCTGCCTGCTGTCAACTAAAGAACATTTTTACCAACAATATTATGTAAGTTGATTAACTGAGAAAATTGTGGGATATATTGTCAAGTTCTACAGGTTACTGTACACCAGACCACTGCACAGCATAATGTAGCAGATACACTAAAATCACAGGTATATCAGATACAGTTGTATGCAACAGTAACGAAGTAAAGAGAGCTAAAGATTATCAACATATGCTTTTAACTATCGTTTGGAAAGGAACACTGTGAGGTTATTATTTGGGCAGCTGCTCTCTAAAGTGGTGTAAAATGCACCACTTTAAAACATTGTTTTTTAAAACACTGCTTGGTTTGCATTTTATTTTCTTTATTAAATTAAGAATAATGTGGCATGGCAGGCAAGTTTTTTTTCCCAAGCTTTTCTCAGATGGTGAACAGCACACAGTCAGTATTTACTGTCAGTCTTTACAATCAATCAATCAATCAATCAATCAATCAACCTTTATTTTGACTCGGAAGTACATTGAGGGCAACCCTCATTTTCAATGTAGCCGAGCATTTACAAAAACAGGGATTGACATGCCAAAGAAAATAATAACTACATTTAATCATTTTAAATGAAAAGAAAATGTAAAATAACAGTGAATAAAAGATAAAAGTAGATAAAAATAGAACTTGAGATTTAAATGGTAAGAAATTAAGATCAAAAGTAGATAAGAAATTAGTAAGGTAACAATACAATGTCACAAATTAAAAAAGTAATGATAAAAAAAACTTTAAAATAAAATGAGAGGAAATAAATAAATAAATAAATAAATAACTAATAAGAGATAAAGAACTAAGGAGAACTAACACAACAATAAAAGTTACGAATAAATATGATTAAGTAAAACAGGTACAGGCTGTCTGTAGGTGGTTTGATATTAAAAGTTTAAAATGACTGAGTGACACCAGTGAGCTGAGTTTTAGTGTTTCCTGTAGTGAATTCCAGCTGGTGCTGTGACTAAAAGCAGATTTTCCCAGTTCAGTAAAAACTCTTGGTACCTGGCAGCTGATCCAATTGCTAGAGCGAGTCTGATAATTACTGTTATTTGTATTCATCAATGAAGTGATATATTCTGGCAAATGACCGGAGAGTGTCTTATAAATAAAAATCAACCAGTGTGTTTCCCTTCGTACCGTTAAAGAGGGCCACCCAACTTTCGCATACAGCTCCCAGTGGTGAGTTCTGTACGGATCTCCAGTGATGAACCTCAGGGCAGAGTGATACACTGGGTCCAGTAATTTGAGAGAGCTGGAGGGAGCATATCGCCATAATCCAGCACTGATAGTAAAGTTGCTTCAACTAGTCTTTTTCTGGAGTGCATGGGGAAACAGGACTTACGTCTATAAAAATAACCCAGCTTCTGTCTGCGTTTACTGACTAGTTTATTTATGTGTGGTTTAAAACTGAATTTATCATCCAGCCATATGCCAAGATATTTATATTCCATGACTCTCTCAATAGTGGATCCTGCCAGGGTAGTAATATTTACATTACTAAAATCAGTATTAAAAGATCTGGAAAACAGCATGAACTTAGTTTTCGTGGCATTTAAAACTAATTTGTGCTTTTATAACGCCACCTGCAGAGCATTACATGAGCTCTGTAATTTTCTTGTTGCAGCATGAATAGAATCAGCTGAGCAATATAAAATCCTGTCATCTGCATAAAGGTGAATCTTGCACTCTGAGGTTGAAGCAGAGGTAGCAATATCATTTATGTAGATATTAAATAAGACTGGACCCAAAATTGAACCTTGTGGTACACCTTTAGAGACCAAGTCTGATTTATAATTATTCAATGCCATGCATTGATTTCTGTCAGTGAGGTAGTTTTGGGTCCAGTCCAGCGCAGTTGCATCAAAGCCAATCTTTTCTAAGTTCCGTAAAAGAAGAGTGTGCTCAACTGTGTCGAATGCTTTTGTTAAGTCAATAAAAACAGCTGCACAATGTTTCTTCTTGTCTATGTCTGAATAAAGATTGTTTAAAACCAGTGTCGTAGCAGAGATAGTGCTGTGACCTTCTCTGAAACCAGACTGATATTTAGATAAAACAGAATTTTCATGAAGAAATGATTTCAGTTGCTGGTTTACTAGAGATTCTAACATTTTTGCTAAACACGACAGTTTTGAGATTGGCCTATAATTATTCAGATCTGTTGTCTCACCACCTTTATGCAGATGAATTTCATGAGCTGTTTTCCAGACCCTGGGAATTCTGCAAGATAAAACTTTGGCTTTTCGTGGATTAATTTTAGCCAGGGCATTAGCAACTAAATATGGAGAAAATGGCTGGAGTGAGAAAAGACCATGCGTTTTAGAAACAGTAGAGCTGAGATCAGTTTTATTCAATGGGTTCATGCTATTCTTATCAAAGATGTGGCCGGCTGCAGCAAAATGTGAGTTAAAGGCTTGACATATTTCCTTCTGGGCAGAAATCAGCTGATCGTCAAATAAAACGCTTGTTGGAAAAAGGGGGAATTATTTTTTAGAGAATTTACTATTTTCCAGAAGTTTTGAGGGTTTCTAGTGCTGGTGATTAAGCTAAAGTAATATTCTGATTTAGCTTTTCTAACAGCAGAAGTACATTTATTTCTCAGCTGTCTAAAGGTAAGCCAATGGTCTCTCTCCCCTGAGCGTCTAGCAATTGACCAAGCTTTATTTCTGGTCTTAAACAATGAGGAAACTTCACCCGTAAACCAGGGACTTGATCTGTCTCTGATTCTTGACTTTTTGAATGGGGCATGTTTGTTTACCACTGTTAGGAAAGTTTTACTGAAGTGGTTTAGTGCCCCATCAACATCTGAGATTTCTAGTGTAAGGTAGATTCCACTCATTGCTAAGTCAGAAAGGAAAGCTTGCTCATTAAACTTATTAAAATTTCTTCTAACCACCAACCGAGAGCCTGTTTTGTTTGTGCAACTGTTTCTAATACATCCGATGGGACAATGATCACTTACGCCAAGTTCAAAAACTCCTGAGGCAGTAATTTTGTCAGCTTTATTGGAGAGTATTAGATCTATCAGGGTTGACTTGGTGGGTTCTTTCAGATTTGGGCGAGTCGGTTCATTGATTAACTGTGTTAGGTTAAGATTGCCACATATTTCCTTTAAGTGATCGGATGCATTAGAAAGCCAGTTGAGGTTAAAATCACCAAGGACCAGCTATTCAGAAGCACTAAATTTGGATAAAAGATCCGCTAATTCCTCGACTGCAGAGTGTGGGGCAGAGGGAGGCCTGTATATCCCAATTAAAACAAAAGAGTCATTTTTTCCGAGTGAAACCTGGAGGGCTAAGAACTCATAACATTTTTCTTTGGATACTGCACATAAAACATTAGCTTGTAAATTTACACTGGTATAAATAGCAACCCCCCCCACCTTGAAACTCTGTCTTTTCTATGGAGGATAAAATTATTTAAAGCTATATCTTCATCATTGGTACAGTATCTAAGCCAGGTCTCTGTTAAAACGATTATATCAGGATCAGACTGTGCAGCCAGGATTTTAAGATGATCCATTCTATCTTTTTGTAGTAGGCTTCTAATATTTAGATGGATTATACCTAAACCTTTTCTTTTCTTAAAACTCTCAAGACTACTCATTGGGTTATCAGTACAGTTTTTTGGGGGGTTTATGGAAATTAGAGATGGCTTAATGCTGATAAGATTATCACGATTAATAAAAACATTAAAATTATGAGGATTCTTGGCATTTCTTGTAAAAATGCTGGTCCTAGGTCTCCTACTATTAAAGACTACTGGTATAATTGAACTTGCATTGTAGGTCTTGAGTTGTCATTTCAAATTAAAAACAGAGTAAAACATATGTCCTAAAATCTGAGCACCCGGCCTATTGGGATGAATCCCATTAGATCTATAGAAGGAGGGGCGATTCCAGAAGAGGTTAAAATTGTCTATAAAAGTCAAACCTTTGGAAAGGCAGGTATTCTGAAGCCAGGTATGAAGGTTTAAAAGTCTACTAAAATGACCTGAGCCTCTTCCTAGTGAAGGAATTGGTCCAGAAATAAAAACAGATTTACCACAGTCTTGTATGGAGGACAGCAGGCACGTGAAGTCCTTTTTTAACAGTTCTGTGCTCTGGTTTCTGATGTCGTTACATCCCATGTGGATTATTATCCTCTCCACTGAATGGTGTTTATTTAGAAGACTGGGAAACTGCAGCGTAATGTCAGAGACCTTTGCACCAGAGACTGAGTGGACAGCAGCTGAGCGATGCTGAATGTTCCTGACGATTGAGTCGCCAACTATGAGGGTGGTTTGTTGAGGCCTGCGGGTCTGTCGCGGCTCGGTGATCAGTGGTGTTTGATCGGCAGTTTCTCGTGGGCTGATCGCTCAGGGTGTGGGTCTGGGAGGGAGCTTGGCCGGATGGTCTTCTGGAGGTGGGGATATCCCTCGGAGCTAAACCACAGTTCTGCAGGTCAGGTGCGGCCCGCTGCCGGGTGGGGTTTTTGGATGGAGCGGGGGTGAAGTTGATGGCTGGAGAGCTCACTCTGATGGGTGTTGTTGGAGTGGCGTCATCCAGCTCTTCCAGTACGGAGAACCTGTTGTTTACACAGATCTTCCTAATTGTCGGGTGGCGGACGGAGCGCCTACCATCCCGCGAGCATCCACCTGCAACGGACCATGGCTCGGCCTGGCTCGGCGTAGAGCAGTACACCCTCACGGCCTTAGGCTTAGCTCCGAGCCAAGGCCAGTGCTCCTCATCCCCCACAGCCGAAGCAGCCGCTTGAGGTAGACTGCCGTCTAACCCAGCCCTGAGATGTTGCCATCATGGACTGAAGGAGATCCTCATCGTCTTTAATCTGGTGGAGCACCGAGATTCTTCCCTCAAGTTCCGCGACCTTCTGGCTCAGCCACAGACAGCTAATACAACCAGCTGGAGAGCTGAGTGGGGCCATGTCTTTAGACAGTCCGGTAGGTTAAAAATAAATAAATAAATAACAAATTAAAGATAAATAACTAAAGTTAAAAGTTAAAATAAATAAAATGTGATTAAAAGTCAACCTTGTGCTCTCTCGGTCGCTCGCTCTGACAAATCATAGTAGGTGCTTCATTATAATAATCTCATCCCAATATGTTGAACTTTTAGAGGGAAATTGTTATAAATGCTGATGCAATGAGGCAAAAACACAAAAGAGCAGTGACCAGCAATGTCAAGCTTTTTATAGGTGCTACAGTGCCATTGCACTCGTTTACTAAATCCCAACAGCCACTTTTTTAATGCCAAAATAGAGTTTGCATCAGTGCAAAATGTTGGTAAATTTGCCTTTGATTTAATATGAATGCAAGATAAGCATCTACAAAGCATCTATGGTGCTCTCCAAATAAAGTGTTTAGGTGACTAGTCACAGTAAGACCCCTCTTATATGGATCCAACCTGATGAATTACAGTTCCAGAGAGGAATGCTGCTGAGCCAAAAATAACCTACTATGGTCATTTCTGATGCTAGGTTAATTCCTTATAAAACAAGGTCAGTCTCTGCACCCACTTAATGGAAGCACACATATTTTTCCTGGTAATTCAAACTTCATAACAGAAACTAATTTCTTATCAAGGGTTTCTGTCCGGAAGTGTTGCACTAAACAATGAAGAATTGGCATGACGCTGTTTGTGTTATTATTATATCGGTATTATTATTTGTCAAATGTGGCCAACTATGATGTTCTCATAAGAAAATAACTTGACTGTGGAGAATAGTCTGTTTATTGTGTTACAACCAAGGCATATGCCAAGATGCAATGCTACACATATCGAGCAATGAAAACCACAGATGGATCATGTCTTGATGATGGTGTCCTTGTCCTTCATCATATTAATGCTGCTTGGACAATATTTACAAAGTTTAAGGTCAGCTCTGTGCGAACTTCATTTAAGACGATAGTTCCCTGGCCTTATGGAATACTGCTTGGGTTGGTTCCAAATGCTGCTAGTAATGGGAAGTCTTTGGTAACAATAGAAAATAAACATAGAGATAAATAGGAAAAGGCTGATGTACACAGTAGGAAGGCACAGAGGCCTACAAGTCTAGAGGCTCTTACAGGAATTCAGAGTTTAGTGCACATTTTTCCAGACTCAATTGTCTCTCTCACAAACACATACACACCACAATCTATTTAATGGGCCACACAATGTTAATTTAGCCATACAGCCAGACAACGGCTTGTTAAAGGCTTGCAAGGCAAACAATTCCTCCCTATTCAAGAATGATCAGCTCTGAGCTTGTTTTTAAACGCTGTATTAGTGCCGTTACGGTAAATGTGTACAAAACTGATTTAATGCTTATTCCTCGCCCCAGGCTTCTCATATTTTACCACTGTGTCTGCATGTATGAATGCAACAACATGAGCCGCGTGCAGGATTCTAGCCTAAGTTTAGGTGCGCGCGTCTCCTCGGCTCGGTGTTTTTGCTGCGAGCCGTCCAACTTTCCAGTAATAGTTCAATTCATCGAATGCCAGGCATGGGGACAGGGTGAACTCAAACCAGATGGGCTCACCACAGAGCTACATCCATTAAACACATCCTTGAGTAGAAAAAAACAAAGAGAGAGAGGGGGGGAGAAAAGAGGAGATGAGAGAAAGAGAGGAGGTCTGTTATTTTTCCATTATCACCCTCAAATTGTGATCGTTCCCCAAAGCACTTCATACCGAACTAAAACCAGGTGGGATCGCATTATCTGCAGCATTAAGGGTGGAACAAATTCAGGTCAGCATGAACCATTACATGCTAAATGTCTGTCTGCTGGACGTCTGAACCTCGGTTTGCTGAAGCATGTAGGTATGTGACATTTGGTCTTTGAAACACTGGTGGTTTAACGATAAGTTGAAGGGTCCAAAGGTCTAGTAGAATATCTTTAACATCTTATTTAAATGTTATTTAAGGCCTACGGGGAGCAAAGTGATCGTACTCTCTACTGTAGCACCTGCGTTTATGGGCAGATTTCTATGAAGGGTTTCATTTACTAGGTAAAATGATAAAGCCAAAAGTCAACAAGTGAAAATGAATCTCTCTGTCATCCTTACGAGGTAAAATAAGCATGTTTTTGAAACAGATTTAGACTGAAATACAGTATTGTGCAAAAGACCCCCTTCATGAAACTGATTTCCAGTCAAAAGTGTCATTACATACAAATCATTCTTTTTCAGTAGGTTTTCATGGAGGTAAGATATAAGCTAATTTTGCAAAAAGAAGGAGAAATTCAAAGGAAAATAAGCGAAAAACAAAACAAAACTTTCCAAATCTGGTGACACAGTGAAAAAGGACTTCTAAGAACTGCATAAGACCTGGTAGACCATCAACACTGTCACCATCAGACAACTCTAAAAGGGTGGGTAGCGATCAAAAACTCAGGAAAAGGAAATAGAAAAGACAATAAAGAAGAAAATTTGCAAATGAAACAATGAAGCTGCTGGCGTTCCCAGAACAATGGACTGACCATCCCAGTCCAGACTTCAATCTCAGCGAAAGTCTTTGGGATCACTGAAACAGTGAGAAGTAAAAAATGCAACTGACTTCTAAGACTGAACTTTTATGGTGTGAAAAATATATATTTTTGTAAAAAAAGGTCTCCTTATAAAAATTAAAATGTGACATTATATTTAGTCATATATTCATTTTCTGTAAAATACATGTTTCTGATTATACCTTCCAAACACATCAGGGTGTGAAGCAGGACTTTCTATTGGCTAAGTCGGCTGTGTGCTTAACTTGTAGTGGGTGCAACAGACACTTTATTTTATGCCCACTTTAGAGCAGAGCAAAACAATTATAAGCTCACCGGACAAAAAATGAGTGACTTGTGACAGAAATGTACCTAATAGAATGCAATGCCTCCCTGAACACGAATGACAGCAGCGATTAGATTTTTCATGGACTGGACCGGTTTCTGGATATAGGCAACATCAATGTTCGGTCACTCTTGCATCAAAGAATTGCAATTTGGACAAATTTCCAGGTAGAGCTGTATGACCGTATGCTTTGATAAACCTGCAAATTCAGCTACTTTCTTCATATTATGGCCTTTGGCACGTCCAAATCCATTCACTCCTTTTAGCATTAACATTCTTTTTGTGACCCATTTTCCACACATTGAATGTGACACCATACCACCTTTTCTCAATCTATAAATTCCGTCATACACCCCACAGGTATTTAGTGCCTGATCTCACTCATGCTATGTCACCTGCAGGAGAATGAAGTTACTTCCACTTTAAACACGCAAGGTGACTCATTTTTTGTCCAGAGAGCTTATGATTTTGGGATACATATGCTAATTATATAGCTCTAGAGACTATCGTACCCCCTTAGATAAAGGCAGCAGATCCAGGGGTCCATGGACACAGGGAATTATAGTAAACAGAGACGCTGGTGCTGTCGTCCCGCTGCTTGCACGTGGTCACTCAAGTTTGTGGACGGTGGAGCGGAGGGATGCCAAACTGTCTCAGAGTGCTGCCGTGTCTGTGTGTCCTTCTGGTTCTCTTCTTGTAGTTAAGCTGTCATAGTCAGATATGCCAGAGTCGTTAGCCACACTCTGGAAATGTTTACATTCCCTGTTTATGTACAAACGGATAGAATAAAACTAATTCCATCTACCCGCTTTCTTTCCGAGTATACAATCACCCATATGTCCGGCTGGACACTGAAGGACGACTGACTGCTGAGCCCTCCTGCTACCCACTTCAGACCAGTTGCCCATGCCCCAGCTGCCACCACCTGCCTTGGACGAGCTGCCCATCCTACACTGATGTTCTCATAGACTCCTAGTTATTCCTAATACCAATATTACTGCTATTAATATTAGGAATATAATCACTTGTAGGTAGTTTGACCAGAGGAGGATGGGTCCCGCCTGGTGAGCCTGGTTCCTCCCAAGGTTTCTTCTTCAGTTCTGAGGGAGTTTCTCCTTGCCACTGTTGCCCCTGGCTTGCCCACCGGGGGGTTTCTGTACATTCTTACAGTCCTGTTGAAACTTTGTCTTTTCCGAAATTCTGTAAAGCTGCTTTGTGACAACATCCGTTGTAAAAAGCGCTATACAAATAAATTTGATTTGACTGATTTGATCGTGGCACCACTGTAAGAGATTACAGCAGCAATGTAGAACAGGCTGTATTCATTATTTTGGCTTATAAGGCATATTTTATAATGTCATATCTTGCTATGCACTATACATGTTACAAGCAGGAAAAAAAGTGCTCAACATCCACTGAAGCAGATAGAGCAGTTCTCTAACAGGACCAGACCAACCCTTTCCTTTCACTTATGAACAAATAAAGATAAACAGGCCTAAAGACCTTCCTCTGTGATAATATCTTGCATCTATGCACCTGCATGCATTTCCTGCCTGGTTTGAAGTAAGGAGAGAGCCATCCCCTTGGGAGCACCATTTTCTGTCTTCAAGTAAACACCACAGACCATTTTTGGAGCTTTCCGGAAATCCTTTCTAAACTCTGGGTCAATCTCAGGGGGAGGGTGTCCATGCTCTGTTTGTCACGAGGTCATTTGTACAATAACAAACCTAGAGAAAAAACAGACTTTGTGACCCCAAGCAACATGCTGGCAAAGAGGACAGGACAAGTCCAAACAAACAGGTTCTATTCCCTCTCTCCCTCTGATGGAGCTCCTTGGGGAGCCATAGATCATGACTTGATCTTAGAGTTTGGAAACCATTCAGAAATGGACGCAGCGGCTGCTTTGAGGGTGTATTTAGACTTACGCCTTAAGTGTAGCTCTGCTTTACGTGGTTTTCAGGATCATTTATGCATTGTGGTGACTAGAGCTCTCAAAAGTTCAAAGTTTAAAGTGACATAATAAACAGAAGAATGTCAGCAAGCATCCTCAGCTTTGCTCCTTTGGTGCTGGAAGTGTTGTAGACACTACAGTTAGCACCAACAATAAAAGTGTGTTGTAATTTGATATTATTTCTCACTCATAGCTTATTGAAACAGATATTCTGTGCTGATTTAAATGTTCAATACCACATTTGCATTTTTAAATTCAAAATACAATATTTTATTGTGTGTCATTTAAATTGGATGAAAACATCTTGCGTGTACAGTCTCGTTTTGCATGAAGAAAAAGCTTCCTTTATGTTTTTGTCATTTCTGGGAATTGAAACAAAGAGAACATTGAAAGTATGCACTCAGACCTGTCAATACAGAATGTAAATGCAATCAATCATATTACTGTGTAGTCATTATGTAATTACAGTTGAATAGCATACTATCTTAGCAAAAGTTGTTCTATATAGTACCAAAAAAGGCTTGTAACAGGGTTCTTTAAAGAACTAAAAACATTTTACATTTACATTTATGGCATTTGGCTGACGCTCTTATCCAGAGCGACTTACAATTTGATCATTTTACATAGGTAGGCCAAGGCGGTGTTAGGAGTCTTGCCCAAGGACTCTTATTGGTATAGTGTAGGGTGTTTGTCCAGGTGGGGATTGAACCCCAGTCTACAGTGTAGAAGGCAGAGGTGTTAACCACTACACTATCCATCACATTTTACCATGCAAAGACCCATTTATGCACTCAAATGGTTCCTTTAGTGTTCACAACTCTATATAGAAAGCTACCTTTACTGAAGAACCCTTGAAGAACTACTTTTTAAAGCTACACTATGTACGTTTTGGGGATTTGAAGATCTCTCTGGTGGAAATATCCTAATATCTACTATTGCCTTCATCAGTATAATGTTTATTTTGTATTTGAGGTCTAAACATCAAGCCAGACCTTCTTTTTGGCCTTTTGTTGTTAAGTGTAGTTGACATTAATATATAAAGATGTATGCAACCTGGTCTCATGGGATATATACGTACCTCTGACCACTTACCATTATCAGCTCAGCTGACATCTCGGGTATGCGTGCTGCAGGACATGTAATTGAAGGAGGCTAGCTAGATAAATCGCCCCTAACTCAGTAGACAGTACCCCCCTGTATCTTCAGGCAAAAGGTTATGGGAACCTCTGCTTGGTAGCCAGCAAGTACACAATCTGCTTTATCCACCAAACTAACGTTACAGGAGAACAGCCCCAGCTATAGTTATAGCTACGTACCTGGAGCTGTGTTAGAGGCGGCATTAGCTACCTGCTCTGCCCACTGATGACCCGGCAGATATCATTACAATAGCGCTGATGACTGACAGCTTAAAAATAATCACAACCTCAAATACAGTCATTTTCAAAGGCAAAATAACCGCAATGTTACATTAAAGCGTAAGCTGCTCTTTAGCGCCCCCAGTGGACATTTGTTACTCAAAAGTGCAAAATAACGTACTTGAGGGTCAGAGGTACGTATATCCCATGAGACCAGGTTGGATGTATGATAGTCTGAAAAACTCCCACAAAATCTGACCTGACCTCTGATTTTCACCTCATTTCAGGCTTTCCAGGGTCACTCAAAGCAGTGCACACGCACCATGATTTAGCAGTAATGCTACTCATCTCAATTTTAACAAAAAAAATGTAATGGTGTAGCAGAACAGTCATAACTTTAGGAGTGAAAGGGGTTAATGGAGACGGCACTTTGGCCTCTCAAATCCAGGGTGGAGTTAATCCCAGGAATGCACGAAATTAGAACAGTTTCCTGTAAGTCTGCTGTTAAACTACATAGAGTGGGCAAAAGGGACTGTCCTGATTTCCTGATTGACCAAATCTCTTACAAATGGGTTCATAATCAGTTCTCTTTGGCAGCTATTCTTGGTAGCCCAAAGCTCTGTTTACTCTACTGTGTACATGCAACGTAAGCAAAGAGAGTCAAGAGACATTTTATGGCTAAATGCCCACTTATGTTCCTGTAAAATAACGGAATATTCACAACCGCTGCTACAATTTCACAAGAGCAAATCACCAAATATGATCCAAAGAATGCTGTCTCACATGAGGTCATGACTCACTGTGTGTCCTGTGCTTTCCAACGTGGCAAAACAATGGAACAGATAATATTAGATTAGTTAGAACATCATCACAGTTTCAATCTTATTGTATACTTGTTTTATTATTCTCTGATAACATGGCACAATTTATCATGAGGAGGCCTCTAATGCTCGGCTACTCCCTCACTGGTCACGTTATTAGATACACCTACCTTGTATCTACACTTATTGCCCATTTTATGATGCCTACTTACCACATAGATGCATTCTGTATTGCCACAATTACAGACTATGGTCCACTGTTTCTCTATATGATTTGTTAGCCCCCTTCTCATGTTCATAAATAGTCCTTCCTGTGTCACAGACAGTGTCACAGAACAGAACTATTAATGTTTTTCATTGTTATGTTCATCCAGTAACCCAACAGGTTAGTATTCTCTGCATAGTTCTTTTGTCTCAGAAGGTATTGGTCATAGGTAGTGTGGTCATTTAGTGACAAGTTCTCATTCCCTGCAGTCAACTTTCCACAGTAGCAATGCCATTCTATTTCTGCTTTTTTGGCAATTGATAGGAAATTTATATACACATATATATGACCAGCCATGAAGTTTGGGGACTTAAACAAGAATTCACATAAAACTGACCACAATATTAGCTTTGATGCCCCACGTTTGCTCTAAAAATGTGAAGAAATTATGCCATAATAACACTGATGTATTTGTGTTGGCCATTTACATCAGGTTGCAGCATCTTCACTTGGGCACTGTGTTGCAATGTACCCCTTACAATCTTAGGTTTGTGACATGCTAAGGCTTATTAGTCAGTACCTACAGGGACTTCAGTGCAAAGTGGTGAAGCTATTCCTATGTTATAGAAATGTGTAATCAAGCTTTGGGCCCGCCGGCAGTCCTTTTAAGGGGTTAAATGGCCGTGAAAATGTTTTGTAACATCAGAACCTGAAGGCAAAAGTGTATAAATATATAGACAATATCCTTATAAAAGTGTATGTATTATGTTAAATATATTCATTGCATCCAGTATATTTTAATTCACCAACAACATATAATATGTTCCATTTTCCTAAGGGAAGATAGTATCTTGGCTCCAGTAAATATGTTTATTCTCTTGTTACAACAGCACAGCTGAGAGACAGGGGAGCAGTTTCCATTGACACATACCCCCCCCCCACCCCCGCTGTGACATTATATAATATAAAAAACCAGCTGCTGTGACCTGAGAAAATGACTCCCTCTTCATTTTTACACGATGACTTTCCAAACATCCATAAGAGCCCATTCATCACCAATTAGGGAGCTAAACAGAGAGAACAAAACAGGATCCGACAAGATTTAGACACATTTTCTCAGCCAGTCTGTGTTGTCTGCTGTTCAGGCCCGGCCCTCTGGCCAGGCGTGCTGTTCTTCTCCATCTCCACAAGGGCCAAATCATCATCTCCCATTACTTTGAGAGCACTTGTCATCTTCTGCTCTCCAGCAGGCTCCATCCCCCTATTTCAAATACCTCCACAAACACTCCAAATTAGGGAGCTGGCCCCAAATTATTTAGAGTGGAAGATAAGCAAAGCAAGCAGACCGTGTAAATTAAGGGAAGAGATTCAGCAACAGCCAAAAAAGACGAGCAGATGGTGTTGTGTCAGCAAAGTCTTGAAAGATGCGAGACATAAGAGGTACACCAGAGAGCTGAGTATAGATACACACGCACTCTTGTAGCCAAGCGAAGAAGAAAGCATTTGACCACCATATCTAGATTTGTTAGCCTGTTTCTGATGGCTTTTGATAATGTAATCAAATAAAAGAACATTGCTTCACAACCCTGTTATCAGATGGGACACTGCTGGCTCTCTGAGTCTAAAGTGTTGTGACTGTGCTGAGCTGTTAGTGAGCAATGAGGAGTGAAGTGGGGGAGGGGGGTGGCGTTGAGTGACCCCTGCTGTGAAAACCATTCACTTCTCTCCATAAAGAAGCCATGCTGAAATGAAAACTGCAGTTTTCTGAATACAAAAATATCACAAATAACTGCCACAACAAAAATGAATTATTACATAATATAATAACATTTTTAAAAAACGTTTTGAAAGTTGTTATGGCAAACACCTTCCATTCACCACTGTTTGTTCTCTTGAAGTGGTGCAAACAACTTATGTGCTAATTGGGACAGAGAAGCCTCAGACCACACTTCAATTTTGTAAATGACTGAGTTCCAAAGCCACGTCAAGTCTGTGTACATACATGCATTTATTGTATCATACTATGTGTTTCCCTCTGTTATAGCAGAGACACTATGAAACTCAGAGATGTCTGTAGGAAGCCAAGAAATAGTGTATTTGGATCATTTTGATAACTCTTAATACATTTAATCTCTTAAAAAGCTGGCAGGCCCAAAGTTTTCTTCTTCTTCTTCTTCTTTCAGCTGCTCCCTTTAGGGCTCGCCACAGCGGATCATCTGCCTCCATCTTGCCCTATCCACTGCCTCCTCTACTTTCACACCAACCATCTCCATGTCCACCTTCACTACATCTATAAACCTTCTCTGAGGTCTACCTCTTCTCCTTCTACCCTGGCAGCTCCATCTCCAACATTCTTTGACCAATATATCCACTGTTCCTCCTCAACACATGTCCAAACCATCTCAACCTGGCCTCTCTGGCTTTATCTCCAAACTGCTCCACCTTCACTGTCCCTCTGATCTGCTCATTTCTAATCTTGTCCATCCTTGTCACTCCCAACGAAAATCTCAGCATCTTCATCTCCGCCACCTCCAGCTCAGCCTCCTGTCTTTTAGACAGAGCCAAAGTTTTATTACACTAAATAAAAAAATCCTATAACCTAGGAAGATCGCAACCGGTTTGCATTGAATTCCCTGTAATTACTGAATAATAAGCTTAGAATTAAATTTGAAAGGGTTAAGCTGTATGGAAGATGAGGATAATGTTTTTAGACTGGATGTAACTATGGGGAAACTTTGCAAGCTGCACTCTTAAGTAAATGTTTAAAATGAAAGCATCACAATGACTCTTCTAGGATTAGCTTGTTAGACAGATACTGTAGCTTCTGCTTCTTCTTGTTCAGAATCCTTAAAGAGAAAATGATACAGATGATATGATACAGTTATTTTCCCACCCCTAGTGCCTTAGCTGGTTGAAAACACTGATGCTAAGTGGGAAATTGTGTAAATTTGATTTTGGCTAAATATTACTTTAACTACACCAAGGAAACACTAAAAACAGTGGCTGGCTCACAGCCATTTAGTGCAATTGAAGCAATATAGAGCCTGTATCAGCTGAGAGGGCTGCATTTTTGTTTGGCATACATCACTCAACAGGGTCATTAGCAGCTATTATGTAGATACTTCCAGTTGCTAACACCAAGGTGGTGAAAAAGGAACATGCAAATTAGTTCAAGGGGAGCTTTCATTTTGGTCCTGTAATATTTTTAGAGCTATAGATTTCCACAGTCAAGACTGGAGCTCGCTCAATAAAGCCATCGTCCTCTCTGAGGGACCTCATCGTCCCTCTTTCATCGTCATAAAGGACAGTGTTTTGATGTGGTTTAATATTTGAAGAGAGATGAAATTCTCTGTTATATATATGTTATATATATATTCTCTGTTGTCTGAACCAAAGGTTTATGGGAGATTGTGGAGAGAGCAGTTGAAACTTCAAAGGCTCACTCCCCTTCAGTGTCCTTCAAAGTGCCCATGAAGATGTTATATCATACAACCTTTCCAACTTAATCTCAAATAAAAATTTTCCTCTTGACATTTACACCGCCGTTCTTAAAGGCCTGAGACGCTGGTCTCAAGTGCTTTTCCTCTTTCTACGTGGCAGATACAAAAGGTTTCTTTAGGTAAGAGGTTTTAATGGCCCGTTGGAAAAGATTCCTAAGACTAAGAGGACGTCTGAAGATTAGGGTGAAAGGAAATTCAGTCACCGAAGGCTTCTGAAGTGCCTGGGTTTATTGGCTCAGGCTATATTACATTATATACAAGAACTTTCATATAAAAGCTGCAGAAACTCAACACCTGTAACCTTAACTTACCTTCATACATTTGGGACACAGTCAGGGATTATTAAACCTATCTTTATTGACTTCAAATTAATGTAACAGCCCTACTGACTCTCAGATATTTTAGATTTATCTTGGCATTTAAAGCAATTAAAGGGGTTGGTAAAGCTGTTTTTATTCACATTTTTGAGAACTAAACTCATTATTCCACCCCCTGGAATTAACACCTGTGGATGTGTGAGGGTGAAGAACAATTTTAAAGTTTTAAGAGCTTCCACATAATGTAAAGATACTAGCAAATGTTTGGTTTTCAGTGCAGTTCAGTTAGTTCTCAAAGATAATTACACCACTTTCAGCTTAAATCAGTACAAATATGAATGCATTGTTTTTAAAAGCATATAAATTAATAATAACAGCTTAATGACAACTTACAATGGCTTAATAACACACACACACACACACACACACACACACACACACCCCTTCTAAGCCGCTTCTCCTTCTGGATTGTGGGGTGGGTGTTGTTGCTGGAGCATATCTCAGCTGTCATTGGGTGAAAGGCAGGATGGCTTAATAACATAATGAGAAAAAAAAACTACTAACAAGTTTTTAAATGTAGGGATATTTTGGGCAAAATTGGCGTCCATCTGGGGGGTTCCAATGACCAATTTGAGAACCACTGCTTTAACCACTTTGGAGAAGTTGAACAGAACCATCAATGAGGGTCTAGGGCATGTAGCCACAGGGAAGAAATGGTAAAACCTATTAAACAGCTTTTAGGAATATGCAAAAATATTAAAAATAGGCAACTTATATCATAGCTTTAATGGTAGGTCTATCAAAGTTAGAGAAGCAGCTCATCTCTTCTTTGGGCTTTATTACCAAATATTTGAAGAGTTTAATTCCTAAAGACATGAGATAGATATGAGAAATATTGATGCTTTCTTACGATTAATGCCACATTTATTACAGAACCACAATGGTTTCTATTACATGTCTTTTAAAAAATGTGTTACATCCAAAATTGTTAAAAATAGATACAGAGTATTGTGAAATAAAACCCTTAAGTTATCATCAAAATTAATTAATGACGGGTTTATAGTTACTCAACCCTTCTGGAAATGAAATTTATGGACATTTGAGCGTGAAGAATGTTTTCAAAGTCTAAGAAGTTTAAAGGTTCTACAGTAAATAAGGTGTTAACCTTGGACAACTGTGTGTCCAAGTCAAGAACCATCCAGGAACCCTTATTTTTAAAAGTTCATGTCCATAAATTTCAGAGATGCAACATTTGTCTCTTTAGGCCAAAGCTACAGCCGTTGTTTTGAAACCCATGTTCTGAGATGTCAGGATGAAACACGCTGGGGATTATGGAAAGCGGAGGGAATGAGAGTCCCACCTTATTTGGACCCCAGTTGATATCTGGAATACACTTACTGATCAGGTCATTGGGTACGCTTCCATTTTGCCCTTGGCTTTTGAATTCATTTCTAGGTGGAATGAATGCCAAATTGCAGATGTTTCTATCAGAGGCCTTTAGCATGGGCTCATGTATGCAAGTGACCCAAAAAGTGAGTCATCATTGTTCTAGCATAGAGGGAAAGTGTTTTGAGGTTGGTGCCAGGACAGCTCATAGATGCATTTTTGAGCTTTTGTGTAGATCCTCTGCTACAGAAGAAGCTCGAATTGTACATAAACATGGATCACGAAAAGTTTATTTCCTCTCGTCTTTGTTTGAAAGGAAGCTTTGGATGAGATGGATGAAGTTCTCACCCACTTATCTGTTTATTATTGCTGCTCTTTTGACCTCATACTCTCTCTCTCTCTCATTCCTTCTACTTTCCATAATCCCCTGGAGAACATTCCTGAACATGAAAGACTCTTTTGTGAAGCTGCCGTGGCAGAAACAGGTTACTTATTACATCTACCTTGCCAAACATATGCTCAGCATGCATTTATGCCCTCCACTGTGCCAACAGAGACCAGAGATCAGTCGGAAAACGTCAGTCGTGAAAATATTCTGGATATGTCTTCAATATTTCTGTTTTACATCCAGTAGTAAACGTGTAACTCACACCGCCTGTTCTAACCAGGTCACCATTTTAAAAAGAAGTGGTTGACGATGACTATCAACGAATTTACTTCTTGTTAGTCCCACTGTCATACACTGGGGACAGTGGAAAAACGGTTTTGTCTAAAAACCTCCAATTCCTGTCCTTGAAATTCCTTTCTTTTCAGGTTAATCAAAGCCTTTAAGACTCACATGGTGGTTACGCAAGCATTGTTAAATTTGGAACCACAGCAGTTGAGGCCCGTTCTAGTGGTTGTATCTCATTTCTAAACCAAATACGAACATTTGCTATGAGATACTGATATGTTTTCCAGTCTTGACGCTGGCATTACAAAACGGGCACTCATTTAATCCCAGAACATTGATAGCTACTGCCTCCCTGAAGGTTAAAACAGAGATTCCACCTTCTCCTTGTGACACTGAGGAAAATTACACATCATAATGCATCGCATAAATGTAATCAGACTCTAATGCATCCCACGTCGAAGCGTGAACGTCTGCTCCATGACCTTAAACAGGGACTGACTGTTACAAACAGAGGGTTTAAAAATAACAGAGGAGCAGGGAGTTGATTATAATATCTGAAACACCTCTTCCAAACACTGTATTTTTGGGTGTTTACAGTGAAGGAGCTAAAAAACATTCCTTTGCGCACGAGTAAGACCTATACGTACCTCCATCTGCTTTTATCTGGGAGTTACAGTAACTGGGTTACAGTAACTGTTACAGGAATCTTGAAAACATATTTGGGCATCAAAGAAAATGATGGATGACAAACGAGATAAGAAGGTATTAAAAGATGATACATAAACCTTCCAACTTAGCGGCACCAGTGTTTAAAGAAAGAGATTAATAAATAATTATGCTAGTTATGGCAGATTTATTTTCCTTTTACCCAAAACAGCCAAATAGCAAAGAAATGTCTGGTGTCTGAAGTTTGCTTATTATTTTTGCCCTAAAACGTCTTGTAGGCCAGGACTGAAATGGGCCGGAACACACCGGAACCCCATTCTGGGAGTAAAGGGTGGGACGGCAGAGTGTTCTGGCTCAGATTTCAAGAATATTTTAATAGGAAAACTCCAGATACTCTGTTGTAAAGTGCATGCATGAAACAAACACATCTCAAGTTCAACCTACAGTCCATTCAGCCAATGGAAAGTCCTATGTCAGCAGTGCCAACTCAACAAAATCTCCCTCATATTGTATAGTAATGTATGCAGTGTGTTTGTAATCTGAAAGTAGCCAAGAAGCTCTATAATCAGTTAGAAGCCTTGGCAGCGTTCCTCTTGATATCTAATCTGGCCAGTGTTATATTTTTGGTCAGTCATTTGTTTTTTGGTTGAAAATTTAAGTCAGTGAGCACGAAAAAATGTCCATGATAAATTAGCATGAGTCAGTATGATGCAAGTGGAAATCGCAATGAATGATGCAGAGCTAACTAGCCTTCTGGTGTTAGCCATTCATTATGAGCTAGATAATTATCGAAAGATAAACACTCTATCAAATCAACTCAGGATAACATAACTTGACATTTGGGTGTTTTGACAGTCTTGACAGTTTTTGACATCATGAAAGACACAATTGAGTATGTTGGTTGCTATAGTGGTTGTTTTGACAAGGATCTGACTTTTTGATGGCTCTTTGTAGTCTCTGCTTTTATGAAAAGCTTGTTTGGATTCCTGTGTGTTATGTCGCGAGTTAGTGGTGGTATTAATAAAAGTGCCGTTAAAATGAAGTAGACCTTTGTCATACGGTGCTGGTAGTTTGATCTTTAAACAATGTCTATACATCCTAGCTTAAGTAGGATGCCAGTTTTGTCCTACCAAATTTCTTTGCTTTTTCTATACATAGCATTTGAATTCTAACTTCAACGTAAAACCCTAAAACCTATATATTTTTCTTTCTGCTTCAACACACAAAAACACTTTTTTATGACGCTGATTAAAATCAATCAATGGAAAGGCTGTCTTTAAGATATATGTTGAACATAAGCACATTTGGGGCAGTCGTGGGCTGGAGGTTAGGGATCTGGCCCTGTGACCAGAAGGTCGCTGGTTCGATCCCCAGGGCCGACAGTCCATGACTGAGGTGTCCTTGAGCAAGACACCTAACACCCAACTGCTCCCCGGGCGCCGTGGATAGGGCTGCCCACCGCTCCGGCGAAGTGTGTGCTCACTGCCCCCTAGTGTGTGTGTTCACTAGTGTGTATGTGGTGTTTCACTTCACGGGTGGGTTAAATGCAGAGGTGGAATTTCCCCAGTTGTGGGATCAAAAAAGTATCACTTAATCACTTAAAAAGAAGGGTTACCTGAGTAAAACCTGGCCATTTCCTTCCCTGTACAAGGCTAATATGGCTAACAAGTGGAAGGTTATAACCATCTATTATCATCCAAGCTGCATGCCTAAATCATTACACTTGAACCTAAGACTGTATTTAGTTGTCAAGTAATCTCAAATAGACTTACTCATGTAACCGAGGACACAGAATGACACATTATTATCTATAAAAATAGACAAACGTACATCACATAGCTAAAAACAATCCTATCCACCATCCTGGAGGTTTTGTTAAACATTTGTTCTATAGCCTAAGAACAGCTCAACCAGTTAGCACTGAAGTCCCTGTAGTTACTGAATAATAAGCTTTAGTATGTAATACGTCTGGGGCTTTAAGTGCTTCAGTGCATTTTGAGGCCGTGTGTAAAGATTCAGTCATGTAGTTTGCCCAAATTTAATTTGTTCTGCATAAGCTTTTATATTAGTCTATTAGCCTCGTAGTTCCGGTGTAAAAAAAACAAACAAATTTTCATATTTAATATTCAGGTTCTCACAGCCCACCTTCCACTTTTTAGTTTAGTTTAGATTTTACCTTGCATTGCCCCTTGCTTTAGTATTTCTCTTTATTTTATTCTTCCTTCCTACTTGTATTATCTTAAAACAGTTTTTATTCTGGCATGATGATGTCACCCGCTTGTACATTGTAAACCCCATTGTTAAAATCCATTAACTGGAGTAAAGAAAACCTAAACTGCATTCAACAGTTGTGCTAAAGCAGTCATACTGAGTGTCTTGCTGTCTTCAAACGCAGACACATCTCTTTACACAGCACTTAAATGAGCACTGAATTAAGTATTGATTGCAATATATTGCGCTGCACTTATATATTATATTTTATTGTATTGCACTGTGTGTTGTAGTTTATTGTATTGTAGTGTATGGTATTGTATTGCACTGTGTGTTGTAGTTTATTGTGTTGTATTGTAGTTTATTGTATTGCACTGTGTATCATAGTTTATTGTATTGTATTGTAGTGTATTGTATTATAGTTTATTGTGTTGTATTGTAGTTTATTGCATTGTATTGCACTGTGTATCGTAGTTTATTGTATTGTATTGTAGTGTATTGTATTGTATTGTATTGTATTGCACTGTGTATCGTAGTTTATTGTATTGTATTGTATTGCACTGTGTGTTGTAGTTTATTGTGTTGTATTGTATTATAGTTTATTGTATTGTATTGTAGTTTATTGTATTGTATTGCACTGTGTATCGTAGTTTATTGTATTGTATTGTAGTTTATTGTATTGTATTGTAGTGTTTTGTATTGTATTGCACTGTGTGTTGTAGTTTATTGTGTTGTATTGTATTGTATTGTATTGTAGTTTATTGTATTGTATTGTATTGTATTGCACTGTGTATTGTAGTTTATTGTATTGCACTGTGTATTGTATTGTATTGTATTGTATTGTACAGAGTTGTGTGTTCAACTCTGTTCCTTTTCTCTCTGTATCTACAGTGACTTTTTATTTCTAGCAGTATCTTGAGCTCAGGACTGTCTTTCTCTAGACAGACAAAGCGCTTCTTGTAAGTCACTCTGGATAAGTGAGTCTGCTAAATGCTGTAAATGTCTTGTTTTTGAAACTGGTAAGTTTTGGTTTAGTAGAGCTCTATCTGCAGATTTATGCAAAATGAACAGTCAGTGATACATTTGCTACCATCACAATGCCATAAGATGTAAAGCAAGGTAGAAGACGGAGTCTTCCAGCATTCTCGATTTGTTTGTTTCTGTTTACTAATTTTTAATTTGCTTATTTTTCATCAGTTGTCATCAAATAACATTAATTTGGGGTTATAATATGTTATAATGTGAACGGTAAGGTTTGGGTACATTTCACTGGCATTTATAATATTAACCATATTAGTGTTTTGTGTTGCAATTAACCAGTCAAGCCTGTATTACTCATTATATTTATTAATGTCACTGTGTACAGAGCTGAAATGACAATAAAGTCTCTTGAACTTGAAAAGATAAACAACTGGCTGGAGCTACTGTCTCCCCAGCTTCTGGTTAGGCTAGTACAAACATATCAAATTACAGGGATCCTCTAAAATGAGTGATTCTAATTTTTTTCGTAGATATTTTTTTTCTTTGATAAGAAACTATTCACTACTATCCTGAGCTGAAGGATGATATCAATGCTTTCATTCATAACATGTACTTTTGAGTTAATTGTGCTCAGTTGACTTAAAGGTGCTGTGTGTAAGACTATCAGAAATAGAGTATTATTTACAAAACCAGTGTATAATCACCTTTAACTACAAATACGAAACTACTGTGCTTTTGTTACACAGTGCATCTTGAAGACAATATTTGAGTTGCCACTCATATTGAATTGGGTTTTTATTACTTTAAA
Source organism: Pygocentrus nattereri (assembly GCF_015220715.1). Lineage (NCBI taxonomy): Eukaryota > Metazoa > Chordata > Actinopteri > Characiformes > Serrasalmidae > Pygocentrus > Pygocentrus nattereri. Next base: position 5,801,260 of record NC_051224.1, read on the forward strand.
GGTTAAAATTACATCAGTAGTACATTGAAGTACATTCAAGTACATTGAATGATGAGAATTAACATTGAGTTGCATCAACTGAAAATATTTGTCACTATTCTTAAAAAATTTTATTATGCAAGTAAAATATAGGTCTAACTTAACATAAACTAAACTCAAAAAACAATCATTTTTTATTTTATAAACTTAAAAATATTAAGACAACTATTTGCCTTATTCTGAGTTCTGCTCTTGAGACCCACAGTGTGAGAAAATGGATGGATGGATCGAAAGTGAAAAAGCAGATGAATTCAGCAGAGCACAGTTTAGTGCGAAAAGGATGTTTGATTTGCTTGGTCAAAAAGATTTATGTTATATGTGAAATGTTTATATATATATATATATATATATATATATATATATATATATATATATATATATATATATATATATATATATATATATATATATATATATATATATATATATATATATAAATAACATGTTCTATTGTACGTTTATCCAGACAAGACATGTTTGGGACAATGTTTAAAAGCATTGCTTGATGAATACATTTGTTAAAGTGGGATTTAACCTTAAGTTTGGACAGTTGATTATTTTATTATATCATTTTTGGTGACACTTTATTTTGAGTGGTGCTCTTTAGATGAACCAAACACTCAACAGACTCTCAGTAATGCTTTACAAAATGCGGGGTTAGGGTTAGGTTTTGGGTTGAGATTAAGGTGAGGATTAGGATTAGGTCCAGGGTTAGGGTCAGGTTTTGGGTTGAGATTAAGGTGAGGATTAGGATTAGGTTCAGGGTTAGGGTCAGGTTTTGGGTTGAGGTTAAGGTGAGATTTAGGATTAGGTCCAGGGTTAGGGTCAGGTTTTGGGTTGAGGTTATGGTGAGATTTAGGATTAGGGCCAGGGTTAGGGTTTGGGTTGAGATTAAGGTGAGGATTAGGATTAGGTCCAGGGTTAGGGTTAGGTTTTTGGTTGAGGTTAAGGTGAGGATTAGGATTAGGTCCAGGGTCAGGGTCTGGGTTGAGATTAAGGTGAGGATTAGGATTAGGTCCAGGGTTAGGGTTAGGTTTTTGGTTGAGGTTAAGGTGAGGATTAGGATTAGGTCCAGGGTCAGGGTCAGGTTTTGGGTTGAGATTAAGGTGAGGATTAGGTCCAGGGTTAAGGTCAGGTTTTGGGTTGAGGTTAAGGTGAGATTTAGGATTAGGTCCAGGGTTAGGGTTAGGTTTTGGGTTGAGGTTAAGGTGAGATTTAGGATTAGGGCCAGGGTTAGGGTCAGGTTTTGGGTTGAGGCTAAGGTGAGGATTAGGATTAGGTCGAGGGTTAGGGTCAGGTTTTGGGTTGGGGTTAAGGTGAGGATTAGGATTAGGTCGAGGGTTAGGGTCAGGTTTTGGGTTGAGGTTAAGGTGAGGATTAGGATTAGGTCGAGGGTTAGGGTCAAGTTTTGGGTTGAGGTTAAATTGAGGATTAGGATTAGGTCGAGGGTTAGGGTCAGGTTTTGGGTTGAGGTTAAATTGAGGATTAGGATTAGGTCGAGGGTTAGGGTCAGGTTTTGGGTTGAGGTTAAATTGAGGATTAGGATTAGGTCGAGGGTTAGGGTTAGGTTTTGGGTTAAGGTGAGGATTAGGATTAGGTCGAGGGTTAGGGTCAGGTTTTGGGTTGAGGTTAAGGTGAGGATTAGGATTAGGTCGAGGGTTAGGGTCAGGTTTTGGGTTGAGGTTAAGGTGAGGATTAGGATTAGGTCGAGGGTTAGGGTTAGGTTTTGGGTTGAGGTTAAGTTGAGGATTAGGATTAGGTCGAGGGTTAGGGTCAGGTTTTGGGTTGGGGTTAAGGTGAGGATTAGGTCGAGGGTTAAGGTTTTGGGTTGGGGTTAAGGTGAGGTCGAGCTAAGTTTGAGTTTGGACTTACAGTGCAATGCTGTGTCTGGTTGGATCAGGTTCGGACAGAAATTCTTGGTCTGTATTCTGGCTTGGACCAATATTTCAGGAACTATTAAAGCTCTGTGCCTCGCCTGATAAACTACACTTGGGTTTACCTACAAAGGAAAAACTAAATTTGAAATTTAGCAAACTATTCCTGTCATTACATCTACAAAGGTATGAAATTGAAATATGATAGGAGGTAGAAAAAGGCACTGACATAGAAAGAGAAATCAGTAACACTTTACTTGAACTCTGCTATATAACATTGACATAACCGTAAACATGTCATGGCAGATGTTATATGCTGTCACTAGTTCTCATGACAGGCTATGTCCGGCAATATAATAGTGTCATATTACTAGGACACTTATGACAGATGCTATTGTGTTTCATGTCATGGAGTACACAACAATTAGCGTGTGACCTTTATAGAATCTGTCATGGAAATGCTAAGACAGCTTATATGTTAATAAACGACATTTGTCATGACAACTCCTGACAGCATATGACATCTGCCATGAAATGTTTATGGCATGTTCATGTCAATATTATACAGCAGGATTCAAGTGAAGTGGTACTGAGAAAAGACTACACTTCCAGTCTCTTCAGTCAGGGATACTACAACCAGGAAAAGAGAGGGAAGATAGGGTTTGCACTCTAACTGAGGTTTCTACCAGTCTAATGGCTGGTTGCCACTGGGGACAGGAACATTTAAAATGTCTTAAGAGCAGCAGCTTGGCTGTGGGCTGGAGTATTGATTGTATGAGGGCTTCAGGAACACTGGCATAAGAGGCTGGGCCTGCAGAGGAAAGCCAAAGCTTAGTGCATAGCCTTCGTTTCCTCTGTAATCAGCCAAAGGACTTTGAGTACAGAGGAGCAGATTAATTAGTGCCATATTAGGCAGTACAGGAAGCATTTGATTTTCTAGACATGAAGTACTTTCGTTACTCCCTTTCCTTTCTCCGTCTGCATGATACGTGTGTGTGAGTGTGCCTGACGAATTTCATGCAATCAAAGTGGAGCCATTGGGGCTGATATTAGCCAGCTGTGTGTGTGTATGCGTACCTGGGTAGAATAGGATGACTGAACTTTAGGAGTTTAATTTAACACTGATGACTTTACTGTGTGTGTGTGTGTGTGTGTGTGTGTGTGTGTGTGTGTGTGTGTGTGTGTGTGTGTGTGTGTGTGTGTGTGTGTGTGTCACAGCTTGACTGTAGTGATCACAGCTTGACCACAAAAGGAGTTCAAGCTTGCTGTGTGAATCCAACCGTCTGACTACAAGAAAGATCACTATCTACTATACAAGAGGTCTTGTTCTTTCTACGCATGTACTGCAAACAGTTAATACACGTCCCACCAGCTGGCGTCTTAAAAGTGTTTAAGGGTTTTGGATCTCCAGGCACTAGTAACTGCATGTAGTTGTCATTACTGCCTTTCCTGGCTTGTTTTAGACATCTTTCAAGTTACTTTAGTAAGTGGTATGCATGTTTAATTGCTTATAATGAAGGTGCTATGAATTAAGCGTGGCCAATGTGGCACACGTATAACATTACAATACTTTTTACGCCACACAGTTTGGATCATGATTTCACTTTTGTGTGTAAGTTGGCTTACAAAACAGTCCAGCAAAAACAGAACAACAAAAATATAGTCAATGGAAGCAGCAGCTAACTGTTATTTTGAAGACAAGAGCCCAAAATATGCTACCATGTTGTCATATGTACAGATAATTCATTTTCTCCTGAGTCATCCAGATTTGCTGTTAGCACTCAAGTAGTTCTTTTTCTGCATCTTTGAGCACAAGGAAACACACACCAGCAATGCACAGTAATGAACATTTGGTTGGAGACATACATTTAAAAATGGGAAACTAAAGAGTTTATGACCTAAAGATAAGGCTCAGTGTTATTTTAAATACTTTAAATAATTTAAATCATTTAATCAGTTTATTCTGAGGACTGTATAAAGGTAGAATATAGGCTAAAGACAACAAAAGCAGCAGGGGGTGCTTCAGCTTTCTAAGCCAAAGCTGCATTCAGCAGGACTTATTTTCCAACATTACCTGATGGACTACACTTACCAAAAGTGCAAGAACTAATCTGCATTGCAGCTCACATGATGATGCCGAGCAGATGACTCAGACAGCAGGAAAACAATGTATATAAGAAAAGGCTCATGAATAACTGACTGACTGTGACGAATGTTCAATGAGCACTTGGACTCTACAAAATATGTGAATGAAGATGTTACACATACAAATATCAAGGTCTGTCACATGAGAGCAACTATAATCGTTTTTGTATTTGCACAGGATTCATTTCTCCTTGCATGTGCAATATAATATTGTTGTATTGAACATCTTTGCCTAATGTCAGAGATGGGCATTTTGGCTATTTGGCTTGTGGCTGATTTATGAAGGTCAACGCACCATTTAGCTCATTTCATATGCGTATTCTTTGATCTTCCTTGTGTTGATGAACGACTGAGGGAATCTGGCCTCTGTGGATACTTCATATATATAACCCAGTGAAACAGAAAGTCACTGAAGAGGCAAACCCTCAGGTGAAATATAAATGTAAAGCTCTGGTCTAAATCTGTCTTCATGATCCATGCAGTGGTTCATTGATCTAAAAGTACTGAAGTGACACCTGTGATACATTTAGAAAAGCATATGAAGTACTGCCCGGAGCTATTATTAATACACTTTGTCTATTTACAGAGAGAGGCATACTAAGTTTATCTTACTATAATAGAAACCTCACAATCAACAACTTTGCACATTATAATTGCAAAGTGTTATCAATTATGGGGAGAAAAAAAATGTAATGAACTCTGATGATGTGATCAATAGCCACTGGCAAATTATTGATGATGCACTATGCATCAGTGAGAGTCACACTGGAGTCATATTGCACCACACAAGGATGAGGATCTTTACCACATCGATTGACTGTCACGGCCAGGAAGTCAGCCAGCCTTTAAATAAAAAATGACCACCCATCTATAGCTGCCCAAGACAGCAATTAAGGCACGATCCAAATGAGAAGACAAAATGATTAGTACCAGGGTTTTCCCAGAATATCAGCAGGGTGGAGACCACTGCGGCGCAAAGCTGCACTCATAGTGTTGAGGGCATCTGAGTGTAGCACAGTCTGCTGCTCTGATTAGATAAACGTACCAACAAGCAGAATCGTCTGATGTCAAATTCAGAAAATGGGGACAACTGGTACCTTTAAAAATGTCAGGAGGACTTGAGGCAGCATATAGTAAATCACAATTATATCCTAAAAATAATGAATTCACATCCCCTGGTTAAATGAACCTGCTACAACCCCAATTCCAATGAAGTTGGGACGTTGTGTAAAACATAAATAAAAACAGAATACGATGATTTGCAAATACTCTTCAACCTATATTCAGTTGAATACACTACAAAGACAAGATATTTAATGTTCATACGGATAAACATTATTGTTTTTTGCAAATATTCACTCATTTTGAATTTGATGCCTGCAACACGTTCCAAAGAAGTTGGGACAGGGGCAACAAAAGACTGGGAAAGTTGAGGAATGCTCAAAAAACACCTGTTTGGAACATTCCACAGGTGAACAGGTTAATTGGAAACAGGTGAGTGTCATGATTGGGTATAAAGGGAGCATCCCTGAAAGGCTCAGTCGTTCACAAGCGAGGACGGGGTGAGGTTCACCACTTTGTGAACAACTGCGTGAGCAAATAGTCCAACAGTTTAAGAACAATGTTTCTCAACGTGCAATTGCAAGGAATTTAGGGATTTTGTCATCTACAGTCCATAATATCATCAAAAGATTCAGAGAATCTGGAGAAATCTCTGCAAGTAAGCGGCAAGGCAGAAAACCAACATTGAATGCCCGTGACCTTCGATCCCTCAGGCGGCACTGCATTCATAGTTTGTCGCTCCATCTACAAGTACAAGTCAAAACTCTGCCATGCAAAGTGAAAGCCATAGATCAACAACACCCAGAAACGCCGCCGGCTTCTCTGGGCCGAGCTCATCTGAGATGGACTGACGCAAGTGAAAGTGTCCTGTGGTCTGACGAGTCCACATTTCAAATTGTGTTTGGAAATCATGGACGTCGTGTCCTCCGGGCCAAAGAGGAAAAGGACTGTCGGGATTGTTATCAGCGCGAAGTTCAAACGCCAGCATCTCTGATGGTATGGGGGGGGGGTGTTAGTGCCCATGGCATGGGTAACTGGCATGTCTGTGAAGGCACCATTAATGCTGAAAGGTACATACAGGTTTTGGAGGAACATATGCTGCCATCCAAGCGACGTCTTTTTCAGGGACTGCTTATTTCAGCCTGCCTGCAGTCCAGACCTGTCTCCCATTGAAAATGTGTGGCGCATTTTGAAGTGCAAAATACAACAACGGAGACCTCGGACTGCTGAGCAAGTGAAGTGGTACATTGTTACAACCCCTCAGTATCTGTCTAGGGGTAAGAGGGGTCTGTAACATGGGAAGATGGCTGACTAAACATATGGCTGTGTATAAACTGCAAGCAACAGTTGAAAAGGGAGAACCACAAACAACTTAGTAGCTTCAACCATTTACTATCACCAAACCAGCTGTTTTGTTTTGTTTATACATACATATACAATATATACAGAAACAAAGTGACCAAGAAAACAAACAAAACAAGAGCTGGACCATGGACGGCACCAAAAGAAAGAACATAACAAAAGAAAACCAACCTTAAACTAACTAAACCAAAAATACTCTTACCTTAAATTAAGAAAAAACAAATAACTAACTACTATAAACCTACCCTAATAAAGCAAAACATACACAGGATGGTGCTCGCCCCTTACCTAATGTGTCTATACAATTAGAGGCCTACATGAATATGAAGGCATGTATGGGCGTGCCCTTCCTTACCTGCCCAGCTCCAGAGAAATAAAACAAAACTCTGTTTTCCTCAAAACATAAGCATGGGGATAGTACAGGATTTAACCATATTAACTATCTGAGCAGGTTGGGTCCAGAGCAGGTTGGGTCCAGAGCAGCATGGCCTAAACTGCTCTTCTGTGGCTGTCCTCTGGTGGTCTGTCTCTCCCTCTTGCTCTCTATTCCCCCCTAGAGGCAGCTCTTATAAGGAGAAGGCTCCACCCACTTCCCAGGTGCAGCTCCTTCAGAGGCTGAGCCCACACCTGCAAAACATGCAAAAACTGTCCACGTGCATGTGCACGTAACATACATCAAGCAAGAATCGGAAAGAATTCCACCTACAAAGCTTCAACAATTAGTGTCCTCAGTTCCCAAACGCTTATTGAGTGTTGTTAAAGGGAAAGGTGATGTAACACAGTGGTAAACACGCCCCTGTCCCAACTTCTTTGGAACATGTTGCAGGCATCAAATTCAAAATGAGTGAATATTTGCAAAAAAAACAATAAAGTTTATCCTTTTGAACATTAAATATCTTGTCTTTGTAGTGTATTCAATTGAACATAGGCTGAAAAGGATTTGTAAATCATTGTATTCTGTTTTTATTTATGTTTTACACAACGTCCCAACTTCATTGGAATTGGGGTTGTAGTACAGTCCCACAACTGGGATCTGCTGTATCTTGTCTTAAGACAGTACAGTATCACAGGTGTAATGAAAGTAGTTGATGCTGTGAAAAGGTGACCCATTAAGTTAAACACACCTGCGCAGTGAATGCATAATTACTTACATAAAGAGTTGACCCTTACCTGTGTAGCAGTGCAGCTAATCCTAATGCTGTGTGAGGCTGGAGAGGAAGATGTTATTAAGTGGAAAGAATGGAGAAAAAAAAAGAACCTTCTTTAGGTATTGTTTACATTTTGAATGGCAAATGTTGAGAATCCATTTTAGTCTGTGAGCTGCGGACAGAGGAGTGCATTTGTGAATATGTTTTTTTTTTTAATTAAGCAAATTATTTTGTTCATTCAAAGGTGAAGGGCACTCTTTATGGGTCAAATCACAACCTAGTCAGTCGGCCGATGAGAGTCTTCTACACAAGATGACTCATTCTCATTTTCTACTCCATGAATGTTGGCCTGCTGAGAGCTTGTCATGTGAATTAGAAAGGATACGAGAACATAAACAGCTTACTTCTGGTTGTTCTCGTTCATCTAGGTGAACTGTAATCTTGGAATTTGTATTTGCCAATAGTAAACAAAGGGTGAGGTGTTGCATTTTCTTTCTGGAAAACACTCAACAGAGAAACGTTCCTTAGCCCACGTAGTGTTGCTTGTCACTCACAGCTGCAAAAACCTAAAGTAGTTACCAGCTAACCATTTACTGAACTGTACGTTTCCTCCAAAACCTGCTCATGACAGTACCGCCTGACTCTTCAGTACCGTGAAATAAATGCTAGCATGATGTGAACTTTTTTCTGCATCAACTTTTAACATTTACGGTTTTGCATGTCAGACACTGATGCTCTGTAAATCTCATGTCACATTTTGCCAACATTCACTGTTTTTGTTACACTGGTGCAATTTTAACGCTGTGTTAGAACGTTTGATTTCAAATGCTGATGCGATAGACAGCTTTAGTTCAACACTTTCTTACATTTGTCTGCTGCATTGCCTTCAATCAACAGACTATACCCCAAAACACAGCCAAAACACTGTGACATCGGCTGTACATTGATGTAAATTAAAGTTGCCTCCTAAAAGTTAAAAATTAAAGTTGACTGCTTAAGTTGCCTCCATTAAAGAACCCTATAAGAACCACTTTTTGTTGGTGAGTAATGCTAATGCTAGTAATTTTACTAGTCTGTAACAACACCTGCCCTGCGATGGACTGGCGACCTGTCCAGGGTGTATCCTGCCTTCCGCCCAATGACAGCTGGGATAGGCTCCAGCTCCCCCCCACGACCCTGAGGGAGAAGCGGCTTAGAAAATGTGTGTGTGTGTGTGTGTGTGTGTGTGTGTGTGTGTGTGTGTGTGTGTGTGTGTGTGAACACCTTTCTCTAAAAGTTGAAACTCAGAGTAAAAGCACCAGCCTGGGACGTGATGAGCTAGCAAAAGTCATGACCAACAGCACTAAAGACAAAAGGCGATCGATAAAGATCCATTAAGCTCATGGTTTGTTATCTATATGTGCAGGTGTGCCCTGAGAGTAGAGATAAAGCCTTGCTATTAAACAAACAGCAGTCTTCCTCAGGCACTGCATACTGAATGATCAATACTGCTATATCTAAATAAAGATCATTTTGTGTCATCAGCATCGACAGACTGACGTAATAATGGAGGAAATACAGAGCCTATGGAAAACTTCACCATCTGTGACTGGTCAGTGCAAGTTGAGGTATCTGACCACTTTAGTCTTTTTCACAGTGAACATAAAATGGCCACTCAGTATGAAGTATGGAATACTATTTTTCCTTTGGTAATGTTGATGGAATATATTTTGTTGTATGTAGGACTTACAAGTAGGTGAGCAAGCAAGTGAACATTAATAGAAATGTTTTTGTTCCTTCCCAGAATTTTGTTCCAACTGCCTGGACAGCTCTGCTGCTGGCTTACAAACACTTTCATTTTATAGTAAATTAGTTTGGGTTAGGCTATGTTTATGAAGAGAGACCTACAGATCAATACACTGTGTGCACAATTATTAGGCAAGTCTTATTTTTGAGGATTATTTTTATTAATGACCAACTACAGCGCTCTCGGTTAATCCAAAATTTTAATAACCCTCAAACATGAATGTTTAAGAAAAATAAAGTGAGGTTTTGGCTTTCTAAGGAGAATATCTATATGTGCACATTTATTGGGCAACTATAATGGTGCAGAATTATTACGCAGCTAAATGAAAAACATTTTCCCATCTCACTTTATTTTCATCTGTTCAAGTGAGAATTATAAACAAACAACTCAAAGCTTTCCAATGAACATTTCTGAGAAATAAAAGAAAAACAGTGACCAATACAGCCACCCTTCTTTTCAATAACAGTGATAAGCCTTCCATTCATGGAGTCTGTCAGTTTCTTGATCTGTTGATGATCAACCTTTTGTGCAGCAGCGACCGCAGCCTCCCAGACCCTGTTCAGAGAGGTGTCCTGCTTTCCTTCACTGTAAATCTCCCGTTTAAGAACTGCCCACAAGTTCTCAGTTGGGTTCAGGTCAGGTGAGGAAGGGGCCATGTCATAAGTTTTTCATCTTTAACGCCTTTACTGGCGAGCCATGCAGAGGAGTACTTGGATGCATGTGATGGATTTTATGTCCTGCATAAAAATCATGGTCTTTTTGAAAGATGCAGATTCTTCCTGGACCACTGCTTAAAGAAAGTGTCTTCTAAAAACTGGCAGTAGGCTTGGGAGTTGATTTTGAGCCCAGCTTTAACCCGAAAAGGTCCAACCTGAGCTATCTTTAATAATACCAGCCCATACCAGTACCCCACCTCCACCTTGCTGGCGTCTGACTTGAAGTGGAGCTCTGTCCCGTTACTGATCCAGCCACGGGCCCATCCATCAGGTCCATCAAGAGTCACTCTCATTTCATCAGTCCATAAAACCTTTGAAAAATCTGTCTTCAGATTCTTCTTGGACCAGTCTAGACAATTCAGCTTATGTGTCTTGTTCAGTGGTGGTCGGGTTTCAGCCTTCCTTACCTTGGCCATGTTAAAAAATCTTAGAAAAGGCTTCTAAACATGCTTTTCATGGGGTGAGTGGGAGTTAAATATTACTTAAACACAAAATTAGGGAACAAGCTTGTAGAGTGGTGGTGGAGGGGCTAAAATGAGAATAGCGTTATCCATTTTGGAGTAGGAGCTTACGTTAGCTACACAATAATAAGAAAGCTTCACTTTCTTATTATTGTCACTACTGATATGGATTTATAGTGTATATTGGAGACTTTAAAAGAATACCTAAATATAAGACTTATGGATGAGTGCAGGCTTTGTGATTCTGTTGACTATTATCTGTTCATTATGTTGCAGTTTAGTTGATTTTGGATTAATGGCAAGAACCACAGGGGGAATTCAACTTGGCCTAAAGATTCCCTACAGTAAGACAGCACCCCTGCAGTCTCAACTCTCTGGGTTTTGCAATTCTTTAAATTTTTAACAAACAAAACATTAAGCTTCCCAGTGGTGTGGCTTTTGTTTGCGAAACGTATGCAAGGTCACATTGTTCTTGGTGTAATCTTTAGTGATGGTAAGTCATTTAGTAATTGCTCCTGCTGACTTGAGCCAGCAGCTTTTCTCTTCTCTCTGTGTCAGCGGAGAAACCAAACATTTTTATTCCTTTCTCCGAGTGACTGAAGCATCTCCATGCAGCAGAGCAAACCATGCCGGGGACTATATGCAAGGATGACATGGAGAAAAGATCACAGACATACTGCCTGCCAGGCTATTCATGTTTGAGTCAGTTAGCGTTATTTAATGAATCCATTGCAGTAGTGCACAGTAAAAAGAAAGATACATAAATGTTTATATGTGTACAAACAACTATAGATGTGTTTATTATGTCCTGTCCTGTCTGGATGTGATGTGTTTTAATATACGCTTTTTAATAGCAGATTTTTTCATATGCAGCCCAAACAAATTTCTTTGGCTCCTTCTCCTTCTGTCCTTTTGGAAAGTCATAGGGTTTACAGTAGTCATCAAGTCATTAAGATGATCTAGGCCTTGGGATTACTGAAACAACCATTTATTAAAGATGTGTTAATGTTAGAAAATTAATCTGATCTCAATTTTTGAAACATTCCTTCCCTTCTCCTCCCTCTAAGTATATCAATAAACATTAGGATATGGCTGATCTTAACTGCCATACAACTTTAAGAACATAATGTCTTTAATATTAAAATCTCAAAGCAATGAAACAACGAAAACACACTTTGAAACCCTGTTGACCTTAACCCAACATGCATTTTGAACTTCCATTGAAGCGACCCTCTTTCTACATGGTTCTGGATCTAACTAGAGAAGCCAGGCCATCCATCCATCCTTCCATCCATCCATTTTCTAAGCCGCTTCTCCGTCAGGGTCGCGGGGGGGTGCTGGAGCCTATCCCAGCGGTCATCGGGCGGAAGACAGAATACACCCTTGACAGGTCGCCAGTCCATTGCAGGGCAGACAGACAGACATACACTCACACCTAGGGGTAATTTAGCATGACCAATTGGCCTGACTGCATGTCTTTGGACTGTGGGAGGAAACCAGAGGAAACCCACACAGACACGGGGAGAACATGCAAACTCCACACAGGACCAAAATCCTGGGAAGGATTTCTTTCTGGACCTGAATTTTACACCTCTGTGCCTCACTAAGTGATGAGAATGCTTTAAGATCTCATTCCCATGCCTTAGTAAGTTAGTAATGGCCATGACTTAATTATCTTGTTTCCATACCTTACTAAGGTGTGGCCACCTATCAGCTTTATTTAAACAGGATGTCACCAATGTCGCCAAAACATGTTTTATTGGATAATATTCATTCAAAATATTCAAGAAGATTTCTATTCTGCTAGCAGAATGGCCACTAGGGGGGGCTGCAGAAATACATTAAAGAAACAGTTTAATAATGCAAAGTGTATTTCAGTCAAAAATACATATATCTACAAATAAAATGTAACAATATTCCTTTTTCCTTATCTGATTATCAATCTTTTAATTAATATTAATATTATTAGCCCAAAGAACTTCAGCATAACCGACTCATAAGTAACAACTGACATGTTGTTATATCATACATGTTCCACACTTTAGAGTAGGTTATTAATTTCACATATTTATTTTGCATGGTGTGAAAGGTCCGACTTTTAGGAGAGAACATCTAGTTTTATTTTGTTGTGTAATTAAGCTAACACTAGCACAGTGTCAAGTTTATTGTTATTGTTTCAAGTCTACCAGGATCTAGTTTGGAAAACTTGGAAATTCAACATTGTGTGATTCTACTCAAAGATTTCTACAATATCCCACTAACTTGAATGGGATTTTTAATATTTGTAAAGCTTGTCCAACAATAGTTGCTACAGACGAATGCACATGTGGGCGGAGCCTGGACAGGTCGATCGTTTGTTTGGTTTTTGTACTTTATTCTATCAATAAATGACTGAGAATTGAAATATACATATAAACCAGCACTACCCTCAATAAAGCGAGATGGCACTTAATGCGCTACCTCACACTTTTCACAGGTCGTATATACTATTCCCAGGGTGCATATGTCCCGTCCTGTGCTGAATTGCTCCATGGACTTCCAAACTGCACGGTCAGCTGCAGTAAATCAGGTTCAGTGTGGTGTTATATTAGAAGGAAAGCAGAGGCCCAGTGTGATATGAAACTGCAGAGTGCATCCCAAAGGAAGCATGCTGAGGAAATTAGCTCACGGCTGTAAAAACACCCAAACCCACAGGCGTCTCAGTCAAGGCTGAATAAGTATTAATTCCACTATGATCCCCTGCATTGCTCAAAGACATCGCATTACCTCCACATTTGGTAATATGGATTCAGCACATTGCACTTTATAACACTATACCTAGGAACATAAGAAGTGAGGGTGCTGAGGGAGAATTTCAGCGCTGGTTAACAACCACTTCAGCAGCAACTTCTTACAAATAATACAAGACAAATAAAAGATTTCATAAAGGGTGCATGTTCTTTTAGCCCTACCTCAACAAGAGAGTATACCCAGTACCACTTAGCTCTTAATCAGCTAGCTAACATTAGCCCTACCTCAACAAGAGAGTATACCCAGTACCACTTAGCTCTTAATCAGCTAGCTAACATTAGCCCTACCTCAACAAGAGAGTATACCCAGTATCACTTAGCTCTTAATCAGCTAGCTAACATTAGCCCTACCTCAACAGGAGAGTATACCCAGTACCACTTAGCTCTTAATCAGCTAGCTAACATTAGCCCTACCTCAACAAGAGAGTATACCCAGTACCACTTAGCTCTTAATCAGCTAGCTAACATTAGCCCTACCTCAACAGGAGAGTATACCCAGTACCACTTAGCTCTTAATCAGCTAGCTAACATTAGCCCTACCTCAACAAGAGAGTATACCCAGTATCACTTAGCTCTTAATCAGCTAGCTAACATTAGCCCTACCTCAACAGGAGAGTATACCCAGTACCACTTAGCTCTTAATCAGCTAGCTAACATTAGCCCTACCTCAACAAGAGAGTATACCCAGTATCACTTAGCTCTTAATCAGCTAGCTAACATTAGCCCTACCTCAACAGGAGAGTATATCCAGTACCACTTAGCTCTTAATCAGCTAGCTAACATTAGCCCTACCTCAACAAGAGAGTATACCCAGTACCACTTAGCTCTTAATCAGCTAGCTAACATTAGCCCTACCTCAACAGGAGAGTATACCCAGTATCACTTAGCTCTTAATCAGCTAGCTAACATTAGCCCTACCTCAACAGGAGAGTATACCCAGTATCACTTAGCTCTTAATCAGCTAGCTAACATTAGCCCTACCTCAACAGGAGAGTATACCCAGTATCACTTAGCTCTTAATCAGCTAGCTAACATTAGCCCTACCTCAACAAGAGAGTATATTCCCACTAGGGCATGTTGATTCCATGTATTATGTCGAGTCCGATTTCAGGTGACAAGATTTGATGGAATTGATTCTGCGCAATAACCTCAATTCCATTAGAACACATAGAGGTTTATTACTTGCAATTTCAACTGTTTGTGTAATTGTCCATGTAAATAGTAATTGGAAAAATTGATATTGGCTCTGCATGATTACACAGCTACATTATACGTCATCTGCTATCTGAAACACAAGCTTTCTCCACAGAATTGATGGCTTCATTGTGGTGCCTTTGTTTGTATGTTCTGCACATCTTCATTAATTTAGCAGAACATTAACAGGAACAAGGACAAGGTCTAGTGATTCAAAGCCTCTGATCAGGGATAAAGAAAAACACAGAAATGGCTATCAAAGGGATAGAAAAGCTGTTCTCTGCCTAGATCGATGGCCAAGCCATGAATCAGATTTACAAGAAACCCATGATAAGCTTGGCCCAAGTAGTTTCCCTGGAGCAAGTGACAATAACGACCCAATAAAAGCACATATTTAGAGACTAATGTGTTCTGCTAACATTCGATTCCAGCCTTGGCATGGATACTGACAATGTGAGCTCCACCAGATGCTGCTTATTGCCGGCTCTCATGGCCATCATCGGAGCCCAGGGGATGAGCGCATGCCATACTAGCTGAACTACCTTAACTGTTGAATTACAGTAAAAAACAATAACTCGAATAAATAAAATGACTGTTTGACTATTTTATAGATTTTTTGCCACAATTGAGAAAACATAATTTTACTGTTAATTAATGGGTTTTGTCTGGCATCTCTGCTTTGGTTTTACACCACTATCTACTGTAACATGGCAGAAGATACTGTATAGAACTTGGCATCAACATTTTTTCCCGTATACATCAACATTATGACAAAAGCAGAAAACACAATAAAATGCTGCCTCGAATTACATCAATAAGGCAAAACTAGTGACGGCATCATAGAGAAAAAACTAAATCTTTAGATTCCAGCAAAAAATTATCTAATAAAACAAAATGCCTCTGTTATGTAATGGGATGATTCAATTACAGATTCTTTCTATAGGTGTAAGGCAGGGTGACAATTCACAAAAAAACTTGTAACCTTTCAAACGCATACAAAATCAAAATTATGTGAAACTAATTATGCACTGTAAATCTTGGTATTTTGGAGTATAGCAAAAGTAACAATTGGTCTATCCACACTCTGCTGATAGCTGAAGTTTCTCATTATGTTGAATAGGATTGTGTCAGCCCTTTGTAAAGCTTCTACAAAGTCGCAGGTGTTGGTACAAATGGATGCATTTTGTGGGGGGGAGCAAGGATAGGTACATTCAGGTCTGTTGCAGATGATTAGCCACATTTACATGCAGCCTAATAATCCGTTAGGAATCCGACTAATAGCTCAATCGGCTCAATCCATGTAAACACCTCAGTCGGAATAGTCTAGTTCCATTCAGGCCATTCGGAATACGGTTGAATGAGGTGGGTAAACCTCTAAATAATGCGTTAAATAGACGAATAATAGCCGTGTAAACACCTGAATCCGATTACATTCCCAATCGGAACGTGTAAGTACGTTCTGCGCATGTAAAATAATGGAAATTATTTCCAATAAATTACTTTTTTGATTAATTACTACACCAGTGAAGCTGTCTATATATACTAACATTAACATTTGCCTTATTTACAGTTATGACCCACTTATGACGCAGTTAGCTTTGGGAGTGAGGTGACAAACCGTTTGCTTTCCCCTCTTTTTTTCCATGCCTTTGCTGCATTTAATTATTTTACTTGATTTTCCTTCTTAACACATAAAAATCACAAAAAAGAACCTCCTTTACAAAATGTAAATTGTCACTTAACTGTCTTTTTCATTCCAGTCTTTTTTACACACTTGTGTCATCACAGAACAACATGGAATAGGCCATTATATTGATGGTCGGGGGGTGGGGCTGTATCGAAATTACTGAAAATAGTTGCTATGATTGCAAATAACAGCTATACTATGTGTTTATACTTCAGAGTAGGTTAAAGTCAACATGTTCAGTGGGCCCTGGGCCCATGGGGGCCCTAGGCGGCTCCCTACCTTTGCCTAAGACTGTCCCTGCCCCCAAAATAATACTGAATTCACTGCATAACATTTGATACAGTTATCCTAACCCTGATGATGTTCAGTCATTTATGTAATCATGTGTTTTGTTCTAAAGGTGATGGTGACTCAACATTGACTGAAGCAGCATCATGTTCATAGTTTATGAACTGTTTACACTTTAGGTACAAACTCAAGTGCTATACATGACTAGCATGGGAGTCATTTTAGAGATAAGTCTCTAGGTACAGTTATGCAGCTTCCTGTAATCCTATAATCTTTATTTATGCATTTTGTTCTTTCCTAAATGATGGCGCAGTGCAACTGTGTTAAGCCACATAACACAGCGATGTTCATAGTGCAGATACATCACCAAAAGAAAACCGAAGATCACCACCATCAGGTAACTAAGCAGTGAAAGCGAGAGAGGAGGAAGAGAAAATGAAAATTCAGGAGAGAGAGGCAGACTGACTGACTGACCAAGAGAGAGCCAGAGAGAGAAAAAGAGAAACCACACACGCTGTTCTCAGTGGGCCTGAAGAAGTGAGAAAGCCGAAAAGAAGCACAACTGAGAGGCATGCTGTCTCCCCGACACGTTTGTTTAGACACTGGCAAATCTCCCTTAAACAGATGTGCTTTTGTGCGAGGAAAAAGCCTAACATATTCCTCAGCGTGTTTTTCTCTAAACAAACTGTGGTGTTTTCAGCATAAGTCAGAAACCCAGCATGTGGCCAATATAAACACTTCCCAACTAAGCCAGACTTGGAGAGTAGCAGAGGACGCGAAGAATGAGCTGAAGAGGGAAAGAAACAGGGGTCAGAGAGAGAGAGAGAGAGAGAGAGAGAGAGAGAGAAAGTTAGAGATAAGCCAAGGGGGAGTTAAGCAGGCCAAGAATGAGATGATGGACCATTTCTTCTCTTTTCACTTGAGTTCACTGTATTCAGAAGGGAAATGTTGATTCAGAGTTGTTCTGAGTGTCTAATATATTAGAACTGCCTGTTCTAGACAAAAGCTGACTTGTCTTCCTTACACAATCTTCTCGTGGCATCCTTAGTGACCAAAACTGACCGCACATCCATTTGACAGTAGAGTGAAGTGCTTAGTGATCTGCTCTACATACTGTGAGGCAGTGGATAAAGCTGCACGGTGGTTCATGCAGAAAGATGTTGGCATTGGTGTTGCTAGACAACGCAAGATTCTGTCGAAGAACATTGTGCAAACATGTTTGCCCACAAAGATTGTTGATACTGACATGTAATAAGTGAAAAGACTTTCAATGTTTGGGAATTGGTCATGCGGTCAAGTCGTGAATGAGTCATTCTTTTTGAGTGGCTCCTGAAAAAGTGAGTCAGACAAAGCAAAAACAAATCAATTTTTGTCTACACACAACAAATTTTATTTATTTTATTTTTTTTGGTCTACATACAAGAACAAAGGCTTACCAAGCTAGCCAATCTGTTTTCCATGTGTCAGGATTTTCCATCATCTTTCTCAGTCATATATCTCATGATTTTGATAAGTTGGAGTAAATAATAAAGCCTACCTGGTAAACCTCTTAAAGTCCTCTTAAAGGTGTAGTATGTATAAAGGCTTATTGCTCAGTAGCTACATAGGCTACAATGCAAAATAGAAGTATCAAGAACAGTGATTGGTGGAGGTTCATCAGTCATGTGATCTTGCAGAGAGTTCTGGGAAATGGAGTCCTTACAAATGTCAGGGCCAGTGGGATGCATTAGATGGGGTTGAGATGAAGGTGCTCAGTATTTATTATTTATTAGTAATTACACTGGATTGTGTATGATAATGGTCTCAGCATGTCTACTGACTACCAATCAAACACAAGCAGTTACAGTAAAATATATCAGTGTATAAAGGTGTGAAGTTGAATGATGTCATAATTGTAGCACATTTCTGTATGCACAGTGTTGATCATTGATCTGTGTCGATCATTGATCAGTGTTGATCATATTTCTGCCTTGAAATCATATTCTTTGAGCTCATAAGAACACATTGAGTAAGCTGAATTGTGCTTCCCGTCACTGCTGGGAGCAACTGCTGGTGGTCTGTCAGGGTTTGTTTCCAGAAACCAGCCAAACTGGCCTTCAAGCCTACAATACAGTGGCTATTACAACTATACACTGCCTGTTCCAATCCTCATTTTAAGATGTCAGCTTGGCCTCACCATTTACCTTCTGCGGTGTCCCTGAAGCCATTTTAAGGATCTTTCCATTTATTTATTTGTATTTAAAGTGAAGTTTGTGAGATGAGCCCTTGGAGAGAGAGAGAGAGAGGGATTGAGTGAACACAAGTGTTGACTTCACCAAAAAGAACTTGCCCAGAGATCATTGTGATCCACATTTCCTTTTTCAACAAAGCTGTTTATCCAAAATTCCCTTCTGGAGAAAGCTTTTTATAAACGATAGCAATAAAATACAGGGTGATCACATGCCAATTGAAAGACGAACGTGGTAAATTGTCCCTGGGTGTGAATGTGTCTGTTTGTCTGTCTGCCCTGCGATGGACTGGTGACCTGTCCAGGGTGTATCCTGCATTCCGCGTGATGACCGCTGTGATAGGCTCCAGCAACCCCCGCGACCCAGAAGGAGAAGCAGCTTAGAAGATGCGTGTGTATTATTATTATTATTATTATTGTTATTATTATTATTATTGTATTATTTTTATTATTGTATGATTTATTATTGTATGATTATTATTGTATTGTATGACAGATGCAAAAAAATAAAAACATAAAAAACAACAACATAATATTGGCTTTATATTCGGCCCTCGGCTGCCCTGCTTTCTAAATGTCGGCACTGGCTATTGAAACCCACTTCAGTCAACCACTAGTCTGCTGCCACTTTAGGGTCAATGTAAAATGTAGAAAAATGCATTTATGCTGACAGCTTGTTTGTGACACATAAAGCTGTTGGTATTTTAGCCAATTTTATGCAGGCAAAAAGACATTTTAACGAGCCGTGGACTTCTCAGAGTTAGTCTTTCATCCTTTGAGATATTCATACAACTATTTCAAAATGAACCTTTTTCTATTTTCTGGGTTTTTATTATTTTTCTTTATTGATTATTATGTTTCTGTAACACAGTCTTTCAAAAGAAAGTATGTCAAGGTTATCAAAAGAAAGCGATGTTTATATATTTAGACATCAGATTCTTTGGCCTGCTGGGAATAAAAGTGTGGAGGTGCTGTGTCCTTCACTCTGTTCTCCTCCTACATGGCCTTCTTTTAATGTGTGTGTGTGTGTGTGTGTGTGTGGCTCCACTAAGATCATGAGATGCTCAAAACCGTGGCTTGTTGGAGTTTGAGAGAAACATTTTTATGTAAGAAGACTACACTGACAACCGATGACGGCGCATAAGTAGGTGTGCATGACACAAAGCAGTAAGGACGTCTAAGAAAGTTACAGTCTCCATTAGCTGTTCTCGCTGTATTTAATCCACTCATATGTACCTTCTGTCCAAAAAGCTGACTGTATGTTTTAAATTTTAGTGGTGTCCAGCGCCAGAGTTTCACTGCCTCATGGCTGACTGGAGAACAGTCATCAGCCCAGAGCAAAACTCTCCTACGTGACGCATTGCACTGCAACATATTGGAAATATTCCACTGTGCAAGGCCAGAGTCAGTGCCTTTAACCATGGAGTGAACCAGAGAGGGTATCCCTGCCGGAACCGGTTGGAAAAAGCTGTCACTTTTTCCCATCAACACTCAGCCTCTATTTCACAGCTGAATGCTCTGGGGTTTGCATGTCCAGATGGAAGGCAAGTGTTTGTGGGATTTCTTTTCTGGACAGCATGGCCAAGTCTAACGGGAAACATAAAAGGATTTTCTTCATGCCAACTAATTGTAAGCATTCTTTCAGCACTTGCGCCATGTCTAGAACACTCGCATATGGCTCATAAATGATTTTTCCAAAAAAAAAAAAAGGCTTGAGCAGAAAACTGACAATAAAATAACACCGTAAGAACATTTTGTCTTGATTGTATTTTTCACTCAACGTTCCACCTAAAGATACATTTGGAGTCCATTTTTTGCTAGCTTAGCAGAAATGCCGGACATGTGGAGGGTTCATAGAGTTTAGGGCAGGTCCTACTACTGTCTATCCTGCTGAAGTTCTTCCACCTGACCAGGTCATGATCAGGCTTTCAACATTGAGAAACAGGACAAAATCCAGCTCCTCTGTTGCTTCAGACCTGAAAAAAATCCACAGGTGTTTCTGTCCATCCTTTCACTGTGAGAAGACAACTCAGCACTATGAGTCTGAAAGGATGTGTAGCTTTTAAGAAGCCCTTACTGAGAAAAGGAAATAGACAAAAAACAGGAAAAATTGCAAATCAAACCAAGAAGCTACTGGTGTTGTCAGAGCAATAGACTCACCTCCCCAGACTGCAACATCACTGATTGTGTTTGATTACTTGGATTGGGAGAAGCAGAAAATGCAACCAACTTCTTAGACTGAACTTTGGAGGTGTGGAAAAATATCAATGCAGATTTCTTAGTAAAACTGAAAGTAAGTCTCATAAAAAGAATGAAAGTTTTAAAGGTAAAGTGTAGACACAATAAATCCTAAAAAGTTCTATTATGTTTAGTTGTTGATATTAATAGGAAATTGAATAAATGAAGGCTGGTCCCTGACTTTTACACAATGCTGTAGATGTAAATAAATTTCTTTAATACTTTAACAGTAACCTTTGTTGGAAACCATAGGCTTCAATTTAGTATGCTAAGCTAGTCAGCATCAACGATGAATCTATTGGCCTTGTGTCCAAAATGTTGAGCTTTTTCCTTATTGATCCCAAATGGTCTCCATTCTAAGCCGTTGGGCAACATCCAAACCTCACCAGGAAACTGCCTTGTGAAGTTAGATGTTAGGTACTGTGATTGTTTTTGGTGGAATAGAATCAAGAAGTAAACATCTTGATCAAGACCTACTTCCAGTAAAGACAAAAAGAACTTACAAAAGACCTCATCATGTCACTGATATGTACAAGAAGCTGTCTATAGTAAATATACACAAGAAACAGCCTCAACAACTCAAGTTTGTCAAACTACAAATGGACAGAGCATCAGTGTGATTAAGAATCCTGGCTGTACGTGTACACTGCACACCAAGGCTCAAAGAATGTGGATGTAGGCACCGAGCGATGAATGGAAGAGCTTGAAAAAGTGAAGTGGAATGAAAGGAGGAGTTTCCAGGAAGTCAGGGGAGAGGTGTCCCCAGTGGCTGACTGATGGGCCTGGAGAGACACAAGCACTGGAAATAGCTGCAGATGAAAAGTAGAGTACAGCCTGCTCCACAACAAATGTGTAAGTCACGTCATGTTAACTTTTATGGAGGATGTGTCTCCAAAAGGAGAGAGTGCAATCCCAAAAATATTTTTTTTGCTGGCAGGAACTAGCTGTCTTGTTAGAGTTCTCCACGATAGTATCTCATGATTATAAAAAAGAGAACTGATGCCATATTACCATCTCAAATGGTGGTCAGTATAGTAATCATTTTATACATAACAGACTAAAATTCAGCACTTCCAGACTGAAAGAGTATATCAGCGATTTAATGTTGACTCTAAAGCCCTGCTGTATTAAAATATAGGAACAGGTTGCTGATTTTTCTGCTCAGGCACATTGGACTCAACTTAGTTCATTTCCAGGTTTGGTGAGTATGTTTGTGTAGTGGAATTAGAAAGTATGCTGGACGCTGGCCCTCCAAGACCAGAGTCACCCCCACTCTGAAGTGACTGAGGGCTGACAGAAGAAACTGAACACTCATTCTTAGGCTAGGGTCTGGATTCTTGTAGGGTTGTACAATCTTAAATCATTCATTACAGATTCCATTCTTTTTGGGAGACTTTAAGATTAAGTGACCCTTATTAGTCCCACAACCGAGAAATTTCACCTCTGCATTGAACCCATCCATGAAGTGAAACACCACATACACACTAGTGAGTACACACACACTAGGGGGCAGTGAGCACACTTGCCTGGAGTGGTGGGCAGCCCTATCCACAGCGCCCAGGGAGCAGTTGGGGGTTAGGTGCCTTGCTCAAGGACACCTCAGTCATGTACTGTTGGCTCTGGGGATCGAACCGGCAACCTTCTGGTCACAGGGCTGGTTCCTTAACCTCCAGCCAATGACTTGCTTTCACTTTTTCAAAGAAATCAGCAGGAATATTTTTCCACTGCTCCAAAGTTCAGTCTTAAAAGTTGGTTGTATTTTCTGCTTCTCATGATCCAAATAATTTCAATTACAAATTTAATCCAAGTAAAAACGTATCATTCCATAAAACCTTATTCCATGTCTCAAACATCCAGTTTAAGTGTTCTAGGGAACATTTTCTTCTTCTTTCACTTCTTCATATTGTTCTTTTTGACAGCTACACATCCTTTCAGGCTCACAGTGCTGAGTTGTCTTCTCACAGTGGAAGGACGGACAGAAACACCTGTGGATTTTTTTTCAGATCTGAAGCAAAATTGGAGCTTTATTTTCTCCTCTCCCTCAAAGATAAAAGCTTCAAGTTTATCTAATGGGGACAGGTCCTGCAAAGTTGTTAGAAGTCCCATTTTCTCTCCTCTGTAGAAATATCCTGTAGAAATGGGTAACTGGTATTGAATGGGAAATGGTTTTGTTTTGAAAATGAAAAGAATGAAGGTGATCTCTGACTTTTGCTGTATTCACAGTCCTGTATTTAACGTCACAAAGTAATTCAGTTACTGAAAGACAAACACACCTTATCTGAGGTTTCAAACAGATTCCTCTAATATCGCCTCCCTTTCTGCTACATACAGCATCCTGCAACCACTTCAAACCTCAAACAGTGTGCAACAATACATGTTTCATTAATCAAAAATACATCATGCAGGTTTTAACAGCATACTACACCAGAAGTGGATGAATGGGGACCAGAGAGTAAAAATCCTCCCCTTTTTGACTGCGTGGACAGCTCTGCTTTGGGTTTGAGCTAACTAGAGAAGCCAGCCAGCTGGATCCTGGGAAGGATTATTTTTATTTCCTAGTATGAACAAACACTGCACTAAAAAAAGCACGTCCACTATGGAAGGACTCCATGTGAGAAACACAAATGCACACACTAACTAAGCTGCATATCCTACTGGGTTGTTGGGGTGCTGAAGCCAATCACAGTAATCATTGGGTGGAAGGCAGGAAACACTCTGGACAGGTCATCAGTCCATCACAGGGTGGAAACACATTCTCACACACACCTAGGGCCAATTTAGCATCTCCAGTTTGCCTGACTGCATGTCTTTTGACAGCTGGAGGAAAGTAGAGAGCTCAGAGGAAACCCACACAGAGAGGCGAACATGCAAACTCCACACAGAAAGGACCCTGGCAGGGAAACAAACCCAGGCCCTTCTTGTTGTTAGGTGACAGCACCACCGTACCACCCTTATATACACTGCTCAAAAAAATAAAGGGAACACTTAAACAACACAATATAACTCCAAGAAAATCAAACTTCTGTGAAATCAAACTGTCCACTTAGGAAGCAACACTGACTGACAATCAATTTCACAGCTGTTGTTCAAATGGAACAGACAACAGGTGGAAATTAGTGGCAATTAGCAAGACACACTCAATAAAGGAGTGGTTCTGCAGGTGGGGACCACAGACCACTTCTCAGTACCTCTGCTTTCTGGCTGATGTTTTGGTCACTTTTGAATGTTGGTGGTGAGACGGACTCTACAACCCACACAAGTGGCTCAGGTAGTGCAGCTCATCCAGGATGGTACATCAATGCAAGCTGTGGCAAGAAGGTTTGCTGTGTCTGTCAGCGTAGTGTCCAGAGGCTGGAGGCGCTACAAGGAGACAGGCCAGTACACCAGGAGATGTGGAGGAGGCCGTAGGAGGGCAACAACCCAGCAGCAGGACCAACACCGTGCAGGATGCTTGGCATTTGCCAGAGAACACCAGGATTGGCCTCTCACCCTGTGCTCTTCACAGATGAAAGCAGGTTCACACTGAGTACATGTGACAGACGTGACAGAGTCTGGAGACGCTGTGGAGAGCGATCTGCTGCCTGCAACATCCTTCAGCATGACCGGTTTGGCAGTGGGTCAGTAATGGTGTGGGGTGGCATTTCTTTGGAGGGCGGCACAGCCCTCCATGTGCTCACCAGAGGTAGCCTGACTGCCATTAGGTACCGAGATGAGATCCTCAGACGCCTTGTGAGACCATATGCTGGTGCGGTTGGCCCTGGGTTCCTCCTAATGCAGGACAATGCTAGACCTCATGTGGCTGGAGTGTGTCAGCAGTTCCTGCAAGATGAAGGCATTGAAGCTATGGACTGGTCCGCCCGTTCCCCAGACCTGAATCCGATTGAGCACATCTGGGACATCATGTCTCGCTCCATCCACCAACGCCACGTTGCACCACAGACTGTCCAGGAGTTGGTGGATTCTTTAGTCCAGGTCTGGGAGGAGATCCCTCAGGAGACCATCCACCACGTCATCAGGAGCATGCCCAGGCGTTGTAGGGAGGTCAGACAGACACGTGGAGGCCACACACAATACTGAGCCTCATTTTGACTTGTTTTAAGGACATCACATCAAAGTTGGATCAGCCTGTCGTGTGTTTTTCCACTTTAATTTTGTGTGTGACTCCAAATCCAGGCCTCCATTGGTTAATAAATTAGATTTCCTTTGATGATTTTTGTGTGATTTTGTTGTCAGCACATTCAACTTTGTACAGAACAAAGTATTCAATGAGAATATTTCATTCATTCAGATCTAGGATGTTATTTGAGTGTTCCCTTTATTTTTTTGAGCAGTGTAAAAAACAGGGCATCATAATATAAATTAGATGTAACTCTGAAGACTCACTGGCTCTAAAAAAGGGACATTTTGCTGTGGTAGGATGCCAAGAATCTTGTGAGATACCATGCAGAGTGTTCCACCACCTACACCATGGTTTATCTTAAGAATGCATGATGTTTTTAAACTGGAGGTCTAAAACTACGACTGCTTAACATTAGATCCCTTACATCTAAAGCCATTATTGTAAATGAAATTATTACCGATCACAATTTCGATGCTCATTAGCCACACTCTGGAAATGTTCACATTCCCTGTTTTACATACAAACAAACAGAATAAAACTAATTCCCTCTCCCTGCCTTTTTTCCGAGTATATGACCGCCCACATGTCCGGCTGGACACTGAAGGACGACTGACTGTCGAACTCTCTGCTACCCACTTCAGACCAGCTGCCCATGCCCCAGCTACTGCCACCTGCCTTGGACTAGCTGCCCACCCTACACTGATGTTTTCATGGACTCTACTTTTACTACTACTAATACTGCTACTATTAATATTAGCAGTATAATCATTTGTAGGAAGTTTGACAAGAGGAGGATGGGTCCCCCCGTGTGAGCCTTGTTTCTTCCCAAGGTTTCTTCCTCAGCTCTGAGGGAGGTTCTCCTTGCCATTGTCGCCCCTGTCTTGCTCACCTGGGGGTTTTACATTCATGTCAAAACTTTGTCTTTTCTGGAATTCTGTGAAGCTTCTTTGTGACATCAGCTGTAAAAAGCATGACAAATAAATTCGATTTTATTTTGATTTGATAACCCTACTCTGTTACAACCTCGTTTCCTGCAGATTGTCACTAAGGAGAAGGAGAATGGGCACTTACACCACTGCTGTACACAGGACAAACAAATATTTACGTCATAATCAAAGTATGAATATCACCTTGGGCACCATCTAAACCTCTGTGAGGCTTGTATCTAAGATGCATGACCATAATCTTCTAATGTTTTGTTGTTCTGTTGATTGGATGCTCTATTGATTACTGTATATGAGTCATTTGTACAGCTGCTACAGGATGCCACTGCAAATCATTCCATCACATTGTGATAAAAGCATCGATTTGTCTGTGTAAAAAGAGAATATTCATTTACTAATTTATAATAATGACTAAAACAGCTGATTAAGCAAACAAGAAGTGCTTCACTCCTCTATTGTTAGCAATAAGTGCTAAAACAGAACCATATGAGAATAACATCTAGCATGGCAACTCCAGCTGTTATTAGCCTGCCTGAAATAATAGACAAGAGATAAGAGACAACATGTGAAGAAAGATGATAGAAGTCCTAAGGAAAGGCGTGCTCCCTAACTGTAACCACATTTTCACATTTGGACCACTTTGAAAGACATGTAAGACTTCTAATCTCCATTAGGAGTTGCGTATAAGGGTTCTTTGGTGGGGGGGGGGGGGCATAAAAGGAGAAGGAAGAAAAGGAATCGGAAAATAATGGTCAGACGAGGAGTTCGGTTTTTGAATTCCTTCACGGTAAGTCAGTGGTTCGAGAGCTATCTGACAGACCACCCTTACTGGGCTGAAATCTCATATCTGTGGCATTCTAAAGAAGATAAATGGACATGATTTATCTGCACACTACTGAATAATGTGTGCAGGAGCCCAGCTGTTCTTGTGCTTTTGCTGCTTTGAATAATTCATTATGACTAATTCCCTGAATTGCTCAAAAGCAATGTCTGTTGAAACATGAGGTACTACGGGTTTTCTCTACTGCTTTGACACAACTCTCACTGTTAACTACATTTGTTGCTGTGCCTCTGAAATGGGACATTTACAGGAGAAGGACAGTCTTATTTTTTATGCTAATGTTATGTACATTATGAATGTTAATTTGACAAGACAGTGGTCCAAATCTTTTTGTCCCATTTCTAATGGTCCAGGAATTCTTCATGAAAAAAACATGAACATTTGCGGAACAAATTTGAGGTGATTTGAACTATGCAGGCATATGCATCTTATGTCTAGGTCGCAATATAAAATGAATATTGTGCACCTTTTGTAAACAAAGTCATTCAAAGTGATTTAGTGTGTAATATTTCGTTTAAAAGAATTTACTGAGTCAGAATTGTTCACAGTGGAGTTGATAGGAATCAGATGACAGGAGAGTTTGATGCCTCTAAAAGCCCCCTCATGGAAAAGTTTGTTGCCTGATGCCTGAGATATTGTTTTATGATAGCTTTGACAAGGTTTTGGCCTAAAATGTGTTTTTAAATCCATTACTTTATCATTATCAGCAGTACATATATAACGATATATAAAACTCAAAGGCATGTGTAGGTTCACTGGTAGTTCTTTATAGTAAATAAAGTGTCAAAATAACTGGTGTTTCTGGGTAATAAATAAAAATTTTTTGAAGACATACAAGGCTGGAGTTCTCAAGACCAAGAGCCCTTCATTCTCTGAATCGGGTGTGGTAGATATATATAATATAATATAGATAAATAGATAGTTTGTAGTGATTGACTCTGTAGAAAGTTGGTGACCTCTGCACACTATGCACCTCAGCGTCCGCTGACCGTCATTTTACGACTGGACTTTGCACAGGTGGCGTGCAGAATTATGGAGAGAGAATTATGGGGCGCTTTTTGTATGTCAAATTTTGACAGGTCCCCTTTTGACTATCCCCCCACCCCACCCCTCCTGGAGGTCACCACGGAGGTCACCCCGGAGGTCACCCCAGAGGTCACCCTGGAGGTCACATAACTCCCCATCCCAAACACTACCTTTGACTCTCTGTGCCTAAAGTTACCATTTTATTTACAGTGTGGCTCAAGTGTGTAACTGACACTGCGCTGGTAAGACCTCAGCCGCTCCCCCACCAGACAAACAAACCAAAAGATCGAAAAACATAACTGACTGGACAGTTTCCAGGCATATAGGATTGGCGGCTGAAAAGACAGATATAATATGTGAGATGGGAAATGAGTAACAGCTTCTGAATTACAGCATTTAAATCTTGTGCGGTAGTTGACTCCTCCTTGGTTTACGGCATGGGTCTCTTACCGCTGTCAGGATGACAGAAGCTCTTTGTGGGCAGAAAGCTTACTCTGTTACTTTACTATCACAAAAAGTATACACATGGGCTATTTTCAGATGAAATAATCTATACTGCATGATCAAAAGCATGTAGACACCCAAACATTCCAACCATATGTGTTGGCTGAATCTCATTCTAAAAAACATGCATGTTGGCATTCATTTGGTGTCGGTCCCTACTTTGCAGCTGTAACTGCCTGTGTGCTCGCACTACATGTTTCAGCACTCTGCGGTTTTTAGGTTGAACAGTAAAATAGACACATTTATTTAATGTCTTTCATTGTGTGTTAAGTGTTCATTCTACTGGTTTTCATTTGAGGGATTTAATAGCCTGTTTTAACTTTTTATATGTATGTCATATTACCTTATTTCACTTTATCTTACTCTTATATTATGGTTATGGAAGCAGTAAGTTCACATACTGATTCATATATCTAGCAATACCACAACAACAGTATCTTCATGATCTGTGCAAGCTATGAATGTTATATGTTACTCATAAGTTCAGAGTGAACTTGCTCTGTTCTCTCTTGTGTGTGCAAGGAAAGTGCTAGGTAACAAATCAGCTTCTCCGCCGTGGTGTTACCTTTTTTTCCTCAAGTGAATTATTATACCTACATGTTAACATTCTAATGCTTATTCAGATCACAGTTATGTGTAACCAGTGTTTTGCAGGCACACACACACACACACACACACACACACAAACACAGAGTCTATGGCTCAGTCACTAAAGTTGAATCAACAGATAATCAAGACACATTTAAGGATATCCTTAGTTTTAGTTTTGAATATACATTAAAATATACACACTTGTAATGTAAGAACTATAGAAGTTACATTACATTCATAAATAATGCTATTGGCTGATTCATATGTACATACTTATCCCTCTTCATATTTATAACCTGTTCATTCTTGTTTATAACCTGTATAACCCCCTCCATGTTCATACCCCCTCATATTTTTTTAACCTGTTTATACTATACTTACTGTACATTGTAAGATATATATTTATATTGCTGCTAAGCACTTCTGGATGGATGCAAACTGCATTTCGTTGCTTTGTACCTGTGACATACGCAATGACAATAAAGTTGAATTCTATTCTATTCTAACTTAAAATTAATGTCAATAATTAAATAATATTACTGCACAGGATTGCTGACAATTGTGAATCAAGTCTAATGATCCTAAAATAAAAATACATAAAAATCAATAGAGATACATGCTGACGTGATCGCTATTCCTCTATATTTACTTGATCTCAAATACGTTTCATCATAATGTGTACATTTCATTTTGAATGATAGTCTATTTCAAAAGGATTAAAAACAGTGTTGTACAAGTCTGATTTTACCTGCTGAAAGACGAAAAGTTTAGAGCTGCATTGAAGTTACAGCTGTGCAAGAACCCAGGACTACCGCTGTAATTCAGAAGCTGTTACTCATTTCCAATCTCACATATTATATCTGTCTTTTCAGCGGCCAATCCTATATATGCCTGGAAACTGTCCAGTCAGTTGTGTTTTTCGATCTTTTGGTTTGTTTGTCTGGTGGGGGAGCGGCTGAGGTCTTATCAGCGCAGTGTCAGTTACACACTTGAGCCACACTGTAAATAAAATGGTAACTTAATCTAATGATGAATGAGTTTTCATTTGTACTGAATGCAATTACAAATATTTAATTCGTATCTATTTGTTAGGGCTTGTTATATAATCCCATTAAGTAGATAATTAATGTTGCTATTTCTACGCTTAATGAAAAACTACATGGTGACAGTCTGTTAAAGCAATAAAGCAGTTTATTTACCAAATGTATGCTCATCTAATCTATTAAACTTCAGCAGTAAAATATTGGCACTTGCAGTAGACCTTGAAATATTATATATTATATTATATATTAGCTTATACTAGACACCTGACATCTTTTCCTTGCTGCAACTTTATTAATCCTTGGGCTCAATTTCTGAGCTTCTGACATTAATCTGACATTAAATGATTATACTGGCTAAACTGGTGTGGAATTGCATAAAAAGGTGTAACAATTGTCCCATAGATTGTTGTTGGGTAGGAAAGTCAAAGCACAAATGACTTTGCAGTGCATGCTGGGGACTGTAGTGCAGCACATTGTGAAACAGGCTAATCTTAATAGAAAATTAGGGCCTGACAGGATTGTGTCGTGTGCCTGATCTGGCCCGCTGGTCTTGTCTTTGACACATGGGAGCAAATGCATCAAAAAAGAGTAAGAGTACAATTCACCGCAGTGCTTCTTGAACCTGCTCCAATCGTTACGATGCAGAATGAACGCATGGAATCTGTGGTATCCGAGAAACTCTGTCATTTTGTTCATCAAAAACGAATCCAAAGTAGCTCCCGGTCGATAGTCGCCACGTGTGAAATTTGACTGATTCAATGAGTCGCAAAGTCGAGCTAAAGCTGTCGCCGGCTTATTTGGGGCATCCAGGGTGTTGGCCATGGCTTCTTAGCTTCTTAGCTTCATAGCTGCTTAGTTTCATATGCATCTCTTGAAACACTAACTCTTAAACGCTTTGCTCACAGTGTCATGGGACAGAAGGGAGGAGTTTGAAAACAAACGTCTGATTGGTCGTCATCTTTTAAAATTTGGCAGGAAAATCGATATTAGCTTCATAGCAGGTCAAAACGGCTGAACAAAATACACGGGTAAGAAATGGGATGGATAAGAACATGTTATCTGTTCGAAAAAACACATGGGGGGTTACAGGTCATGGAGGTGGGGGGGGGGGGGGGGGGGGGATTACAGATCAAAATAGCAGAAAGTTTCTGATCAGGTCTCCTGTTCAAACCAGATGCCTAATGGGAGGAATGTGAAGCTGTTCAAAAAGTCTTTTGCTGCTCAGGTTATTTGTTCAGACCACATGGTTTAAACGGTGGGATTACAGGGGTCAAGACAGCTGAAGGTTTCTGGTCAGGTTTCCTGCTCTAAACCAGATGCTTAATGGGAGGTATGTGACCCCCAGGGGCACGGGAGGTCAAAGGTGGTCAAAAGCAGGAGGAGGTACAGCAGCATAAGTTCAAAAACAGACGGTTCCAAGAAAATTTTTCCCCTGGCCCATCAGGCTGCTGAACAGCAAGTAATGCTGGGGTATCAGTCTATGGGCCTTTCACTGCACCTGAGTCATCATGATGATGATCTCCATGGATAATCCACACTGCATCCACACCTCACACTCACTCTGATCTTACTATAACTTCTGTCTAGCCAACCTATACCTGCACATATCGATTGAAATCTTGTATATCTTCTATCCATATCTTGTCATCTGAAATATCTATGTATTAATATTATATCCCCTCTGTACCCTACATATATATATATATATATATATATATATATATATATATATAAATGTGTGTGTGTGTGTGTGTGTGTGTATATAAACCCCTGTAAGTGGGATTGCTGAAGCCTATCTCAGCTGTCACTGGGCAGAAGCAGAAGGCAGGATACACCCTGGACAAGTGACCAGTCTTTGGACTGCAATTCCACACAGAAAGGACCCTGGTCACCTGGCCGGGAATCAAACCCAGGCCCTTCTTGCTGTGAGGCAACAACGCTACCCACTGCACCCCTGTGCCTATAGCTATATTTTTTTCTGTTCCTACATTTTCATTTACCTTCACACCTGTGTAATTATGATGTGACAAGATTTGATTTGACTTGACTTGACTTGACTTGACTTGACTTGACTTGACTTGATTTGATTTGATTTGATTTGATTTGATTCCCTCTCTGGCTCAGGGGCCGTGATGTTGATGCAGCACCTTGTCTGAGAAATTACTTTTAATGAGCAGATCAAAGATCAAAACTGAGCATTTCTGTGAAGTTACCGTTCTCAAAGACCTCAAATTTCAGTGATTTTACTGTCTAAAATAGAGACTTTGAGTGGTTTATTGACTTTATAAAATGATGCCAAAATGTTAAATTATAAAATACCAATGTTCAGCAGTTGACGTTATTGTTAAAAATAAAACTCTTCTAAAATATTTCATGACCAGCTGAGTATTTTACAGCAGCTTCAAACGTAGCTTAGCCAATCAGATTTTAGAACCGCACCTGTTCATATAATCCAGTTGTTAGGTTTCTTAGATTTCTTTATGATTCGGGTCAAATAATAAGCAAAAGAGAGGAACTTAGTGGACTATAATTTTGTTAGTATTGTACTGTATTTTCACCAGCATTGTTTGGTAAATGTGATAAAGGTTCCTGCTCATCAGTGTCTGACAGTCTCAGTGTTGACGTCACTGCGCACATAATTACAAAATACATTTCAACTGAACTGAATTCAATTTTGCAGGGGAAATGTATTGTTTTGCCATTCAGTACTGATATGCTGCTTGTTTGTAGTGGTCCTGTTCTTTCTTGTAATGTCTAACAAATTCTGTTGAAAAGTATTTGAGGAAAAAAGTAACAGTCACCTCCTAACCCGGCTGACATCAAATTGAGGGAATTAGACTTCAGCTTAAGTTTATAAATTCTTTCAAAAGACCTCAGTTTGACCTCATAAAGAACCACCAGATAATGAGTTCTGCTAAAAGCTTAATTCGATTTGGTTACAAAAGCATTGTGTAAAATGTACTGTCATGCCAGCTATCTGTGCAAAACAACAGCTCAGTCTTAATCTAGCAAAATATGAGGAGCACAGCGGGTTGGATTTGACAGTTGACGTCAATTGTTACAAACTTTCATTTCCATGCTGCGCTTCTCTCTAGAGAGCAACGACAGCACAGAGACATCCGAAAATCTTGTCCAGCTCTGGTACAATATGCAGCAAATGGACAATATAGAGAGGCAAGGAAATGATACCTGATGGCCACAGAGAGAAAGAAAGAGAGAACATGCGTCATTAAAATGGCAAACCCATGGTCATGCATAGCCTGGCTTATTCTACGCCCTGCGGTAAGAAGAGAGAGTGCTGTGGTTTTAATCTTAACAACGTCAGCGATTAGTCGACATTGACTCGATTTTCTTCACATAACTGTCTACTTCAAAAAATCGTGTGACCCCTAGCCACCCTGAAAGAAGGTGTGAGGCCTTCTGCAAAGTCTTAGGTTAATGTAAGAGCAAATAGGACATGAGGAATAACTGCCCGTAAAAATGATGTATGCTCTTCCTGTTCATAAACAGTAGATTTGTTGGTAAAGTTAGCTTTCTTTGGCAAATGAAGGGGTCATTGTGAAAGAAACATTGAGAATAGACCATAAACTTTGAAATTGATTTCAAATCTCCAACTTAATAATAGTAATTCATTTTAACAGTGACCTCATTTTGAGTGCTTTCATGTCAATTGAAGCTAAAAAAAAAAAGCTGGAGTTCTCAAAACTGTGGTCGGCCAGCAGCAGTCAAGTTTAAGGTGGTCTCATTTGTAGGAGCCTAAAGCTCCCTGTGAGATTTCATTAATTATTTCCAACGTTAACATGATTTCGGAGGGGGGGAGCATTTCCCTGAGGACTGCCAAATGAATGTAAGAAAACAAATGCAGAGGCAAGAATTCATTAATGAAGAAAAGCTTTATCAGCATTTTTATTCATTTCGTGAGGTCAAACAGGTCTTCGAATTGGCAAGAGCCAGTTATTTTAGTTTTTTTATTTGACAGATTTGGCACGGCTACACGAAACAGAATGCTCTGTTATTATACTGATATCCTATTAACTGTTTTAGTCCTAACTCTCTTACCAGACTGGCAGAGAGCGCAACCCTATTGCAGAGCTTCTCTTTGCTTCTGAATACTTGGCTGGAGGAGACATGAGGCCTGAATTACATTTCCAAAAGTTAATGCTCAGCATCTGAAAACATGCTGTGCCAGAATGTAGAGAACAAGAAACAGCCAATAAACACAAAGTAAAAGAGCATCAAATAAAGTAGCCAAGTTGTCGATCACAACCTCTCAACAAAAAGCAGCACTCTTTGACCCACTGACCTCTAGAAGGCACATGTGATAATATGAGGTCATTACCTTGTTCTTAGGTCACTGATGAAAAAGTCTAGGTGCCCCTAGTCGAATGATATGCTTTGGTGATTTTCTAAGTAAGAATAATTTAACACATTCTCTACAGAGAACACACTCCTGCACTTTTTAAAGCCTTTAATGTTACTGAACTGAACATATTTGGGGGAAAAAAAATACAACATAAAAGTTGTGCAGAGGTTATGGCATATTTTATACTTTTTGTTTTATGTATTTATTTATTTGTCCAATATTTAAAACTTTATTTTATATATATATAATAAACTTAATATATAAAAGTAGAAATATGCCATATTGAAATGTGTTCTCTGTAGGAAGCGTAAACTTATTTTCACTTTGACAAAACATGTAGTTTGACCAGGAGTCCCCAAATTTTTGCATATGACTCTTCTGAGCCTTAGAAGAACTGGAAATCCAGTCTTTCTCTCAAAAATATGACGTCACATATGGACATAAGAACTGAGCATTTTGGCAAACGGACGAATGCATTTGGGGTAAATTACATAACAATGTTTACTTTCATGAATGAAATCAAAAGCCATGACTAAACCTCCTAGATTACACACTTTCTAAACAGTGGCTTGGAGAAACTGATATTTTGGTGGAAACGTTTAATGTGTTTATCAGTTTACTGTGAAACATGTTTTTAACCTTAAAACTCTGATTTGAGATGTGGTGCTTGAGATTTTTAATGGTAAAATGGAAGACAGCATTACTGATTCAATGACAGAGAGCTGTGGATGAGCAAGATCAAAGTAGGTTTAATTATTATTTGTCCGGCAGGACCATGCGTATGATGAAATTAGCATGATAGCCCAAGTACTTCATCATTCTAAGAGTATTTATTTGTTTATTTATTTATTTGGGTTTAAGTTAGTGGTTATTTTAAAACAGTGAGCATGTTGTGAATTTTTTTAATTGTTCTCATTAGATTAGCAATTCAATTAGCAGACCATTAAAATGGTACAGAATTGAAGGAAATGATTGACTGAGTCACTCACTCACTCACTCACATTAGGCAGTTGTGACTGTAGCACTTTAACTCCTGGTACTCAAACACAAGCTACAGTAAGGGTGTTTATGGTCTTGATCAGGGTGCAAAACAGCATGTGGGGCATTAAGACGTTCAGAATTAAGACTTTACCCTCCTAAAAGGATTTTAAACGTTTGTGAAAATGAAATATACCCGCTCGTTTTAACATTAAGCAGCAAAATATACTTCCCTAGCCATGTCAGAAAGGCATCCGTATCACAGGCCATATTAATTATTTGCTGTTAACTTTGCCTCAAGCTTGACACCCTCGTTACTTATTCATCAATTGTGAAAACTAAATGTAAGTATCTATGAAAACCACTGAACACTAAAGTGCTTGCTACCTCTATTATGCTAACTTACCCTTGCATTTGTGGCTAAGCTACTTGACACCATTTTTTTCCACCACTGTTATTGCCACTTATTACAGGTTTTTTTTTATTTTATACATCAGATTCATTTAGTTAGCTTTTCATATTGCTTAATACCAATAGTTTTGCTTATGAAGAAAATAACTGGAGCAAGCATGAAAGCTCACTAGCTAGAAGCTTACTAGTATAACATTCAGTTCACAAGGTTTTGGTGCCGTGTTAAAAATGTAAAGTCTTGAAGTCGTAAGCTTTTGCATTTTTTTTTTTTATTTAGTTTCATTTTAGCTTCCTGTCTTTCCGTAAACACATTTAAGAGGTACTTGGTTGCCATGTAGCCTACATAGCACTTCAGACATTAGACTCAGCTCTCAAAGAGATCACTGCTAGGGTGTATGAATGAAATAAATGAAGATTAACCACTTAAAAGGCCAGTTTTAGTACACATTTCTACCACCTTACAATAGCTCACCCTGTTTGCAGTGAAGTCCCTGTAGTTACTGATTACTAAGCCTTGCTATGTCAGGCCTAGCATTTTCAAGGGTTAACCTGAAGCTCCCAGACTGTCTAATGCGATAATAAAAATGGGTTTTTGTTGGCTTGTAGCTTCTGTTTCATCTGAGCACTCTGACTGCACATAGTTCATTCCACTGACAGCTCTTCCACAAATAGGATTTGCTGTACTTATTTTCTTCTGCTGTGTAACTCTGCGGTTCTGAGTTCTGAGGAAAGCTGGTTCGCTTTGATATCATCGATTAGAATTATTCACGACTAATATGTTTGGAAGGGAAAGTGGATTTACAGAACAAACTTCTAAATAAGGACAAAATTCTTGAGAACATTACAGAGATCTAATCTGCTTGCTGTATGTAGAAATCACTGCAGCTCGGAAGTGCTACACTGAAATGATGCTGTCATCGACTGTGAAAAATGACCAGACAAAAGTCTTTTCATTTGCTGCCATATGTGATTAATAACATCTTGGTGATCAGTCGTACACTTCTGAGAAAACATCATAAACCTTTTATTAATAAAACCACCAAGCCTGACTTTTTCTAAGGTAAATGAAATGGTAAAATTCTGCTTAGGCCTAAAGGAGAAATGTGTGCTTAAAATACCTGTGAAAAGTGAGTTCATTTACATTTACGGCATTTGGCTGACGCTCTTATCCAGAGTGACTTACAATTTGATCATTTTACGTAGGTAGGCCAAGGCGGTGTTAGGAGTCTTGCCCAAGGACTCTTATTGGTATAGTGTAGGGTGTTTGCCCAGGTGGGGATTGAACCCCGGTCTACAGTGTAGAAGGCAGAGGAGTTAACCTCTACACTAGGAGGGCCAGTGCCATGCTCTATCAGATAGAGGCCCTGACCTAGAGACCTAGATAAGGTGGCATTGCTGTTGGAAACAAAATCTCCAAGACTCAAAGACGTGCTCAGGTCCCTCATGTCATCCCCTGACCAGAATGCAGACTACAAAAAGAAATGTTGTTTTTCTTCTTAACCACTGGCAGCATCTGGAAATACCTCTTGGTAAAAAGGTAAATATTAGTATTGCTCCTTCACCCTTAGCTATATTACTGTCACTGTCACTGTCACAAAACCTTCTATCTCTAAAATTAGAGGAGGAGGTAATGTAATGAATGAATTGTCAATGCAACAAGATTTTTTTCCAAGGACATTTGGATAATCCCTATTACCCCCCACACACTTTCTAAGCACCTTATCCTTCGGGGTTGCAGTAGGGGCTGAAGCCCATCCCAATGGTTATTAGACAGAAGGCGGGAAAAACCCTGACCAGGTCACCAGTCCATCACAGAGGAGATACACAGACATATGCAACCATACACATCTAGGGGCAATTTAGCATGTCCAGTTGGCCTGACTTCCATGCAGGAGGAAACCCACACAGACATGGGAAGAACATGCCAATGTAACACAGAAAGGAACGTGGTTAGCCAGATAGCGAATCAAATGCAGGCCCTTGTTGCTGTGAGGCAACAGCGCTACCCACTGTGCCACCCACCATTTGTCCACATACAAGGTTTTTGTGACATTACAATACTCATGAATCAGGCACCTGGATTTGCTTGACATCAGCTACTGCCTGAGTTCAATTCCAGCAACAAGAGCACACAGCCTTTGAATGAATGAAAGAAGCAGAAGTGTTATTGATCCAATCTTAATACTAAGGGTGGGTCTGTTGGTGGCTTGCCGACAAGAGTGAATTGAACTGAATGTCAGATAATTCTTTGCGACATTAAAGCTCCACACAAACACCGTTCCAGTAACCTAAGCAGCGCTATTCAGTCTGACTTAGGATGTAATAATAACCTGTGATTTTAAGGGAGTAAATGGACATTATCCTTTTTTGCCCACTAGTCATAAAAAACAATTCTGACTGTTCTCGAAGGCCCTCAGTTGAATTACACACTTCGAAAAAATGCTTCTGCAAGGATTCCTTAGTAAAGGCAATGGTTCTATTGAAAAATCACGAGTTCTATAGAGAACAATTCCATGCTTGAATTGTTCTTTGCATGGTGAAACACATGGAGAATGTGTTATACTCTATAAAACCTTCTCAAAAATTATTCTACACAGCGCCAAAAATGGTTCTTCTATTGTTGTGATGTCAACTGTTAATGCACCAGCATCAAATACACTAGACCTGAAGTCCTGCACTTGGAGGACAACAGTTTTAGTGAGCAACAACACATTCAATTAACCGTCACTCAGATCACAGAAGCAACAACTAACCATGTTTGTTTAGGAAAAATGCATTTCAGTTCCAGTCACCTGTTTCTGTGAGCTTTCAGGGTGTTGATTTACCTCGTGCCATTATTGATCTTCTGTCGCATTTGTAATGCGTACTTTTTCAGCTTGTTTATTTTAGTTAAGTAAAGGCCAGACGTCATTAGCCTTGACTGACAGATGGAGTTTAGTGAGAAACAAGAGTGTGTTACTGCTAAGCAGTGGTTGATGGAGCACAACATCAGCCACTGAGGCCACACCATCCAGAGGAACGTTAATAACTCTATAATGAAGTTATCATTTGCATATCTGACCTAATTAAAGCACTGCCTGCGTTGGCTAGCTTGAATTTGAGGATTGAAAATAGTTTGCTAACTATGTTTCTGTACACTGACCCTTTTACTGACACTAATATTTGTCCCGTTAATGTCTGAGTCCTTACACTTTTCACTTTTAGAGTTTCAGTTAGTAAACCTGGCTGTTACTGATGGTTATCATAACTTTTCCGTTGGATACAAATGAATAAAAGATCAGTTTATCTTGGAACACAATAAATAAACAAGATGGGAATTGTATTCAGAGATTGTCTCATAACTGCTTTTATATGTGCAGTTATATATATGCTAATTATGTCTGACTAAGTATGAGTTGACTGTTTCCTGGTGTAGATAAAAGGTGAAGCTGTCATTTTTCTGAGCTGTAGATCCTTTGTTTTCCAATTTAATCAGAGTGTCACCTGATTGATAATGCAGCACGGCTGTATGTGTTATTAAATGGGCTGCAGGATGGAACCAAAAATCCTCAGACCTACAAACACACACACACACACATACACACACACACACACACACACACATACACACAGATAATTCTTATAGATTGTCTGACTAATTTCCTGTTTTCTTCATCTCTTCAGGCCCTTCATGGAGGATCTATCAGCACTTTGAGGAACCTGTATTACAGATATGCGTCAGCTTTATGTACTCTATCTTGTAACGTTTGCAGATCAAAGACATGTCTTGTTAATAGATGTATGGCAGTGATACAGCTTTGATTAGCCTTCTGCAAGATTATCATACATTATATTGCCAACAGTATTCACTCACCCATCCAAATCACTGAATTCAGGTGTTCCAATCACTTCCATGGCCACATGTGTATAAAGCCAAGCCCATATGCCTGCAGACTGCTTCTACAGACATTAGTGAAAGATTGGGTCGCTCTCAGGAGCTCAGTGAATTCCAGTGTGGTACCGTGATCGGACGCCACCTGTGCAGCAAGTCCAGTTGTGAATTGTAACACAGAAAGGAACGTGGTTAGCCAGATGGCGAATCAAATGCAGGCCCTTGTTGCTGTGAGGCAACAGCGCTACCCACTGTGCCACCCACCATTTGTCCACATACAAGGTTTTTGTGACATTACAATACTCATGAATCAGGCACCTGGATTTGCTTGACATCATCCACTGCCTGAGTTCAATTTCAAGACACAAGAGCACACACACTGAGAATGAATGAAAGAAGCAGAAGTGTTATTGATCCAATCTTAATACTAAGGGTGGGTCTGTTGGTGGCTTGCCGACAAGAGTGAACTGAACTGAATGTCAGATAATTCTTTGCGACATTAAAGTGTCCATGTCCATGTGCGTTTGTTTTGGTATCTGTAGTCCTGCCCCTCATTTTGTGACTCCGCCCCTGATTGTTTTCACCCGTCCCTCGTTTTCCCTTGGTTACTTAAGCCCTGTGTTTGCACTTTGTCTTTGCTGGTCTTTGTCCTTGCCCTGTTTGAA
Organism: Pygocentrus nattereri; assembly: GCF_015220715.1. Classification (NCBI taxonomy): domain Eukaryota; kingdom Metazoa; phylum Chordata; class Actinopteri; order Characiformes; family Serrasalmidae; genus Pygocentrus; species Pygocentrus nattereri. The sequence goes on from NC_051224.1 coordinate 5,841,633, forward strand.
TCACGAGTTCTATATAGAACCATTCCAAGCTTGAATTGTTCTTTGCATGGTGAAACACATGGAGAATGTGTTATACTATATAAAACCTTTCCAAAAATGGTTCTCTACAGCGCCAAAAATGGTTCTTCTATTGTTACGATGTCAAGCTTGGTGCAATAGTACAAACTGTTAATGCACCAGCATCAAGTACAACAGAATGTAGGAGGAAGCTGGAGTGGAAACTCCAGCAGAAATACATGAAGGAGGTTTGGAGAGGAGTGAAGACCATCACCAGCTTCAGGTCCAGCAACAATAAAGGAGTAGAGGGTAGTGTGGACTGGGCCAACAAGCTAAATCTGTTCTTTAACAGATTTGACTCTGCAGGCTCTGTCCTCCCCCGTCCTGACTCCCCTGCTGCCAGTCCTCAGCAGCCCACGCCAGTCACCCTCCCTACCCCTCCTGATACCCTGTCCCCCTCCTGTGACAGCCCACCTCACACCTCCACCGCTCCCCCACCCATCACCTCTACAGTGAGTCTCACTGCTGACCAGGTGAGAAGACAACTGAAGAGACTCCACAGAAACAATGCTGCAAGCCTGTGCCTCCCAGCTTTTTGGAGTACTGGACCATGTCTTCAACATGAGCCTGAGTCTCCAGAGGGTCCCTATGATGTGGAAGACGTCCTGAGTTGTTCTTGTTCTGAAGACGCCGTGACCCAGTGATGCCAAGGACTACAGGCCAGTGGCACTGATGTCCCACGTCATAAAGACCATGGAGAGGCTCGTCCTGGATCAACTTTGGCCCATGGTCCAGCCATTTATAGACCCCCTCCAGCCTGGGAGTTGAAGACGGCATCATCTACCTGCTTAACCGAGTCTACGCTTACCTGGACAAGCCAGCCAGCACTGTGAGGGTCATGTTTTTTGACTTCTCCAGTGCATTTAATACCATCTGGACTGCTCTTTTGGGTGATAAGCTGACAATGATGCAAGTAGATGCCCCCCTTGTGTCCTGGATTGTTGACTACCTGACTGGCAGACCACAGTATGTACGCCTGCAGCACTGTGTGTCGGACAGAGTGGTCAGCAACATTGGAGTCCCACAAGGAACTGTCCTCTCTCCCTTCCTCTTCACCCTCTACACCATGGACTTCAGTTTCTGCACAAAGACTTGCCACCTTCAGAAGTTTTCTGATGACTCTGCAATATTTGGATGTATCCGCAGGGGTGATGAGGATGAGTACAGGGCAACGGTGAAGGATTTTATCGCATGGTGCGAGCTGAAACATCTGCCAGCTCAATGTGACAAAGACAAAGGAACTGGTGGTGGACCTGAGGAGGGACAAGGCACCGGTGACCCCTGTGTCCATCAAGGGGGTCAGTGTGGACACTGTGGAGGGCATCTACAGATATTTGGGAGTGTATATTGAATAAACTGGATGGGGCTAACAACACTGACACCCTCTACAGGAAGGGCCAAAGTCATCTCTATTTTCTGAGGTGCCTGAGGTCCTTCAACATCTGCCGGACTATGCTCAGGATCTTCTATGAGTCTGTGGTGGCGAGTGCTATCCTCTATGCTGTTGCATGCTGGGGAAGCAGGCTGAGGGTGGCAGATGCCAACGGACTCAACAAACTGATCTACAAGGCCGGTGATGTTGTGGGCGTAGAGCTGGACTTGCTGACAGCAGTGTTGGAGAAGAGGGCACTGTCTAAGCTGCAGACCATTATGGACAGTGGCTCCCACCCACTCTACGACACAGTGATGGTACACAGGATCTCATTCAGTGCAATATTCATTCTACCAAAATGACCACAGAGCGCCACAGGAAGTCATTCTTACCTGTGGCCATCAAACTCTATAACTCCTCCCTCAATGTGTGATACTATGATTCATCTGTGCAAAACTCAATACCAAACTGTACTGTTCATATGTGTAACAATAATGTGTGCAATAACTCAGAGGGACAATAATTTGAACTGCTTTATACAGTATGTTTCATATCTATTGCCACTTTACTGTTGTCATGATTGGCTCCTCCTAATCCTGTCCATATGCTTTTGTTTTGGTTTTGGTCTGGTTCATGTGCTTATGTTTTGCTTCCTTCCCAGTCCTGTCCCCTTGTTTCCAGACCCTGCCCTTGATTGTTTTCACCTGTTACCTTCTTGTTAACCACCTGTGTCTCATTACCTGTCCCTGTATTTAAGCCTTGTGTTTTCCCCAGTCTCTCACTGGTCTTTGCAGTGTTTGGTAGTGTTTGGATTGCTTGACTTGCTTGATGTTTGAATTGTTTGATTTATTTGGTATTTGTTATTCTGGCCTCCGTTGTTTGTTGTTCTTGTGTTCCTTTGCACGATGTCTGTCCCTCCTTTGTTGGCTCTGTGACCCTGGACTGTTTTGACCCTGAGTTTGGATTTGCCCATAATAAATCTTGCTTCTCTTTGCACATGCGTCCACTTTGTCATCACTCCCCAGCATTATAACTGTATTTGTAAGAATTTAAATGTGTACATATTGCAAATTTCTCTTTTTTTAATGAATTAAAGTGTTTTATTCTTTTATATAAATGGTTGCAACTGTAATAACTGCAATTTCCCTCTGGGATCAATAAAGTATTCTGATTCTGATTCTGAGAACTGAAGTCCTGCACTTGGAGGACAACGGTTTTAGTGAGCAATAAAATATGTCTTGATTTATTGTACTCAAAATTCAATTAACCATCACTCAGATCACAAAAGCAACTACTAACCATGTTTGTTTAGGAAAAATGCATTTCAGTTCCAGTCACCTGTTTCTGTGAGCTTTCAGGGTGTTGATTTACCTCGTGCCATTATTGATCTTCTGTCACATTTGTAATGCGTACTTTTTCAGCTTGTTTATTTTAGTTAAGTAAAGGCCAGACGTCATTAGCCTTGACTGACAGATGGAGTTTAGTGAGAAACAAGAGTGTGTTACCGCTAAGCAGTGGTTGATGGAGCACAACATCAGCCACTGAGGCCACACCATCCAGAGGAACGTTAATAACTCTATAATAAGTTATCATTTGCATATCTGACCTAATTAAAGCACTGCCTGCGTTGGCTAGCTTGAATTTGAGGATTGAAAATAGTTTGCTAACTATGTTTCTGTACACTGACCCTTTTACTGACACTAATATTTGTCCCGTTAATGTCTGAGTCCTTACACTTTTCACTTTTAGAGTTTCAGTTAGTAAACCTGGCTGTTACTGATGGTTATTATAACTTTTCCATTGGATACAAATGAATAAAAGATCAGTTTATCTTGGAACACAATAAATAAACAAGATGGGAATTGTATTCAGAGATTGTCTCATAACTGCTTTTATATGTGCAGTTATATATATGCTAATTATGTCTGACTAAGTATGAGTTGACTGTTTCCTGGTATAGATAAAAGGTGAAGCTGTCATTTTTCTGAGCTGTAGATCCTTTGTTTTCCAATTTAATCAGAGTGTCACCTGATTGATAATGCAGCACGGCTGTATGTGTTATTAAATGGGCTGCAGGATGGAACCAAAAATCCTCAGACCTACAAACACACACACACACACACACACACACACACACACACACACACATACACACAAATTTTGTGTGGCAAATTTTATTTGGGCTTTTGACTTTGTTGGTGTTAGGATAGGGTTATTGTTATAAATACAAGTAAAACTAATTACATTTAGTTTAGTAGCAGTCACAACATTCCACCAATTTTTCAGATTTCTACATAACTGAATGATTAAAATATTAAGAAAGTCATTCCGAGTGGTTTTATGTGAACTGCTCTGTTCTAGAATAAACTTTCAGAGTAAAATTCATCAAACCTTTTCAGCAACAGCACTATGCTAGACAAAGTGAGTGGATTGGTAAATAAGAGCTACTCATAAAGTCACTGTAGCCGTGATTAACACACAGCGTCTTTTTAATGCTGTGGTATTTTCACCTGTATCCTAGACGAAAGCCAGTCAAAATCCACATGTAAATAAGATCATATGTTATTAAATACTGTTATCAAGAAGGCAGTTTGTACACATGGAAGTGAAAATTCTGCTAGTAAATATTAAATTTCACTAGTAAAATGTTTATATTTGTAAACTGAATTCCTGTGTAAACTCCATTCTAAAATGTAAAACAGGATTAAAAGTCAAAACTGCCTACAATAAAATCAATTTGAACATGTAATTAGAATCTCCACATGTCAAATTACCCTTCACTTATTTATATTCCAAGCTAAACCTACTTACCACACAGAGGAGAGGTTTTCGCTAAACGTCAAATCTGATGCAAGGAGAAGAGGCCGTTTTAAACCCAGTGCCAGTCACATCTGCCAATATGAAATCCCAAGCCAGTCTTCTTCCTCCTTGAGTTCTCCCACAGCAGCAGTTAGAAGGTTTACCATGGAAAATTACCACCAGAGCGGTTCAGGTGTAATTTATTGTGGGATTATGTCATGTTAGAAATTACTGCCAGCACATGTAAATAAGATAATAGTGCAGCCGCACCTCACACCGCACCTTTGGTAAGACTCTAATAATAACTTGAATTCTTGCTTAGCATTGCATGAACGTGTTATCGCTATGCTGTTTGTTCCTAATGTATTGCTTTCACAGTAAGGGCACAGGGCAGTGTGTTTTATGGATCTGGCCCAGTATTGTTCATAGTATTGGAGCTCTGGGGAAACTGCCTCTCTAATATTAAAGCTGCAGTAGGTGATCTATATAAACATAACTTTTGTCATATTTCCTATAACTGTCACTTAGTCCTGACAGTAGAACATGAGACAGATCATCTGTAAAAAATGTTGTACTCTGGCTCCTTGTGGTGCTGGTAAAGCACCCAGCATACTTCTGAAAGTTTTCACAAAAGTTGCACATCGAAGCTTGACGTCTTGTACACCTTCTGGGGTTTCGTTTTGACTGTTGCATTTGCTGCACAACTGCGGGTGACAATGACATTTTAGAAGTTTCATGACTACTGGAAATGATTCATTCAGTGATAAATAATAACTATGTCGGTACCTGAGTACCTGCTCTGAGAGCTGCTGCTCAAAGTTGTCCATCTTTCAACCACTGCTCAGGCAGTCCTGCTCCCCCCCTGCCTCATCTCTGACCAGGTATATATACTATATCGCCAAAAGTATTCGCTCATCTGCCTTCACACACATATGAACTTGAGTGACATCCCAGTCTTAATCCATAGGGTTTAATATGATGTCGGCCCACCCTTCGCAGCTATAACAGCTTCAACTCTTCTGGGGTTGGGAGTGTGTTTATGGGAATTTCTGACCGTTCTTCCAGAAGCGCATTTGTGAGGTCAGACACTGATGTTGGACGAGAAGGCCTGGCTCGCAGTCTCCGCTCTAATTCAGCCCAAAGGTGTTCTATCAGGTTGAGGTCAGGACTTTGTGAAGGCCAGTCAAGTTCTTCCACACCAAACTGGCTCATTCATGTCTTTATGGACCTGCTTTGTGCACTGGTGCGCAGTCATGTTGGAACAGGAAGGGGCCGTCCCCAAACTGCTCCCTTGTTGGGAGCGTGAACTTGCCCAAAATCTCTTGATCTGCTGAAGCATTAAGGGTTCCTTTCACTAAGTAAGTAAACAGGAGAAGACAAATGAAGAAAAGCAAGCTAAAATGAAAGAATTAGTCAGAGCCTGAGATAAACCGAGGATAAACATCGGAGCGGCTATTCAGAGGTGGAGGGAGCTACAGAACTTGAAAGGCAGAGTTTGCCACATTCCTGCTTGGCAGGTTATTATCCCTGCTTAATTTATGTTTTGCTTGAATTTCAAAAAATACAAATAACCACAAAGCTAAGATTGTTATGGTTACAGTAACTTTCCATAGTAACTTACCACGTTATTGCAGTCCAGCTAACGTTAGCTTGTTTCTAATGCTTGTTTAATTTTAAAGTTGCTAAAAATATCCTGCGCAGTGTCCAGGCAGTCATCAGTTCGCTGTGTGGTCTGTTTATGAGTGACTGTATTTTCAGAAACACTGCAAACTTATTTTTATCACAAACATTTTACTGATAAATAAACAGGTAATAATTTGTGCATCAAGTGTCTAGCTAAAGTAAAGCCAGACGAAAGTCCCTTTAAAGCATCTTTTGTCCACCTGTGTGTCCACCTATGTTTAGTCCATGTTCTTACCCATGTGTGCTCCCGTGGGTGCCTCCTGAAGGGCTTTGGAGGCAGCGATGGGGCACAGCGGAGAAGGAGGTGAACAGACCTGGAAGTTTTTGAAGCCCACTCTCTTCTCAATCCTTCCTACGGCTTTAGTGATTATAATTATTCACGGCTACTACATTTGGAGGGGAAAGTGGATTTACAGGATAAACTTCTAAATAAGGACAAAATTCTTGAGAACATTACAGAGAACTAATCTGCTTGCTGTATGTAGAAATCACTGCAGCTGGGAACTGCCATACTCAAATCACACTCCAAGCAATGGAGTCCAAATGTCCAAGCAAAACTCATTCAATTTGTTGCCATATGTGAAAGTAACATGTTGGTAATCAGTCATTCACTTCTGAGGAAACATTAATAATAATAATAAAACCACAAAAACCTAATATACCTAATATAAAATAATATATTACCTATAATAATATAATACCTAATATAACCTAATATAAAATAACCTAATATTAACAAATGCTCATTTTCTAACGCTAATAAAATACTAAGGGGTTTGATTTTGCTTGGGCTTAAAGGAGAAATGTGTGCTTAATGTGAAAAATAGCCTTATGCACTTATTTGGTGTGTGATAAACTATGAATTGAACAGGATATGATTATAGATATGATTTCGTTCTGCTATTATAAAGACAAACGCCAAGCAGAAGTACATTTTAACACGTTATCAGGAGGCAAAAAGATGCCTATATTTAGAAATCCATCAAAAAGCATTAGTAAGTGTCTCTGAGAGGCTCACTGCTGTCCCTACGTCTTTCATTACCTGTACTGCTGTTCTTACATGGAGACCTTGTACAGTTGCTGTCTACGGAAAAAATTAATGGATTGATTTCATATCTTCCTGCATTTACTACCCAATACGCACATATACATGACTGTCTTTTGTCAGTTTACTCAAGTACATGAATCACTGTGAAGCTCCTATCTGCTGTAATATCGCTGTAAATACAAGGTGGGGCTCATTGACGCAGCGTAAGAGTCTGTATTAACTCCAGAAGAGGTCACTGTTTGCAGTCAGCTGTGATTTTAACGCACAATTGCTGTTTTTTTAGTTAACATGGGGTGGGGGGGGCTATTAATGTGGCCTAGGCAAAAGTTATATCACATTTTATAGCTAAACTCAACAAGTAAATACATATTCACCAAAATCTGAAGATATATGCCATATTTAAGTGTGTTCTCTGCAGACGATGTGTTAACTCACTGCTTGTATTTGTGTGTGTTTTGTGTTGTGAGCTAGCCGTTGTGAAGCCATTTTTAGAAATGATATAAATTGCTCTTATCATGGTACAAAACTCTATCCATGGCTACAGATTTAAAAAAATATGATAACAGTAACACGACAATAGCTTATGGCATCATTGCAGCGCAAACATTTCTACTGAGAAGTAAACGTAACTGTTACGCAAACAAGGGCTCTTTTGGTTTTGAGATATTTCTGAAAAAGGTTATTCTGGAGCCCCTGGACATTTGTAGCAATGGTGGAAAAGGTGAATCAGAATCATTCAAAAACCCTCTGCTGAGCTGCTGCAGTTAACATATTAAATTTCACAATCTGCAACTGATGTTTGCTTTGTTTACCCTGAAAGCATCCGTGCACAATTTTGAGCAATACAAATATTTTTGTGCTGTTATTTGCACAAAAAAAAAAAGTTTGTTATTGCAGCAGTTGCATATTTATGCTGGTGTTTGTTAGAGTGAGTAACATCTTGGCCAGTGTTTTGGAGCAAACCTTCAGTTTATTTGATTCAGTCATTAAGAGATTTTTTCTAACCACAGTTCCATTCTGTGTTTGTCCTTAGTGACCAATAGAGACGATGCAAAGCATGGCTTTGTTTTTATAGAGTGGAAAGAATACTGACGACACACTCCTGCAAAATATGTTTCAGCGTCACTATATATATATATATATATATATATATATATATATATATATATATATATATATATATATAAAAGCACTAAACCCCCCGAACTGACTTGGAGGCCATAGGAATGACCTGTGTAGTCTGAAAGTTTCTGTTTTGATGTAAGACTCCCCTCCTTTATTGCTGTCACTGAAGCAAACGGATAATTTGTCTGTTTGCTGCATATTGATGGTAATTGATTTATAAGCCCATGTAGTGCCTCAAACACTACACTGGTCAAAGTGAGTGATGCAAATCAATACACAGATTTATGAGTCAAAGACTTAACATACATTTATTCGGTCTAAGCTAGTTGTTTTTCCATAAAATCATTTTATATACACGACATGTCACATTATTCTACATTACCTCCTTTATATGAATACATTTTCAGGGCATCAAAACAAAATTCTCTTTTTTGGCATGTTTGCCTTACAAAGTCTGAAAATGTCAGGAGGTGCAACCATCCAACCGTATATGAAGATTTTGTCATGTAATATGAAGTTTTGTCATGTAATATGAAGTTTTGTCATGTAATATGAATTTGTTTATATTCTAAATAAGGGAATGTTGGGAAATATTTTATATTTGAAAGCTTTTCAAATCATATGTTGCAAAATAGGACAACTTCAAAAGTGAATTCATTGCAAAACTTACCCATAAACAAAATTCAAAATATGTTATTTTTGCAGCTTAATTTCCTTTTGTGGACTGTATGGAATGGGAAAGTAGTGATGGAGCTCAGAAACACTGAGAACTCTGTAATTAATAACTGATCATCACATTGATTCATCAGTCTACTCAGACTTTAGCAGAGCTCAGTAACACTGAGATTAATAACTGATCACATTGATTTATCAGTCTACTCAGGCTTTAGCAGAGCTCAGTAACACTGAGATTAATAACCAATCACATTGATTTATCAGTCTACTCAGGCTTTAGCAGAGCTTAGTAACACTGAGATTAATAACTGATCACATTGATTTATCAGTTTACTCAGGCTTTAGCAGAGCTCAGTAACACTGAGATTAATAACTGATCACAGTGATTTATCAGTCTACTCAGGCTTTAGCAGAGCTCAGTAACACTGAGATTAATAACTGATCATATTGATTTATCAGTCTACTCAGGCTTTAGCAGAGCTCAGTAACACTGAGATTAATAACCGATCACATTGATTTATCAGTTTACTCAGGCTTTAGCAGAGCTTAGTAACACTGAGATTAATAACTGATCACGTTGATTTATCAGTTTACTCAGGCTTTAGCAGAGCTCAGTAACACTGAGATTAGTTACTGATCACGTTGATTTATCAGTTTACTCAGGCTTTAGAAGTTATTTCAGTGTTAGTAAAGAAGCTGTTGAATTCTTTAGAACACTGCACTGATTTTAAAATAGTTAATAAACATTGAATAAAGCATGAATGAACATTGAAATTTAGTGGATACGTATTCTAAAAGAACAACATCAGGTATACATGGCCTATGACAGTGAGGTTCTAATACACTTGTGTGCAAAAGTTTGACATTTTGTTTCTTTTTGATGTAACACGACATCTGCAGTGAACTACTTTTTTAAAAAAGTGGCTTTTTTTCTGAAAAACGCTTTTGCACAGGTACTTTATATCTGATTGTGATGTGCCCAGTTTTAATATACACTTCTATAACCGAAGAACAGCTTAGCCAGTTTGCAAGTCCCTGTAGTTATTGAATAATAAGTCTTAGCATGTAACAAGCCTGGGATTTTAAGGGGTTAACTTAAATATCAAATATGACTTCAATCCAGAAACTAAAGCTAAAATGGGCATCAGCACAATGATCTAAAATAAAGCTCGAAATTGTGTGCCGGGCAATGAGCTTAAGTAGTTGGGTTGAATATCTGCCATGAAGCAAAGATGTATTGCTGTTGATGACCTCCTACTATTCACACTGTTGTGTTTCAATGAAAGAGTGTTTCTTGTAGCAGAATCGTGACTTACTGTGTCTTACTTCATGCCCATATCACAGTACTAAACAAACTGTGCAAGAACGGCCCAAGAAATAGCAGATCCAGAAGCAAATTGCACAGAAAAGTGGGTACAATAACCAACAATACACTCCTGGCTCGCTACCAAAGCACTTTGTAAGCAAGTTGTGATATCTGCTAAATAGGGCGTTAGTAAGTACCGACTTAATAGGCTGCCCCAACTTTTGCACATGCCACAAATAATGTTTCATTTTTTTCTGCAGTTTATGGTAATCAAATATAAAGCAACAATTAATTGACATTTGCAGAAAAAAATGTATAATTGTTACTATTGTCTTTTCTAAGTCTTTCATTTTTGTGCTCCAATGTTGTTACTTTTTCTGCGTTCTTCTTTCTCTTATATGTAGAATATGATATTATTTTCCCTGCCTTTCCAGTTTGTAGATATAATATTGTAAAGTGGATTTCTGGGGAGTCATTTATTTCTAGGAAGGATGCCCATTCTTGTTTGGTGTAGGCTTAAAATTCGGAATCATTAAGTATTAAAATACCACCTTACAACTGGTTTATGTTGTTTTTCTTCCCAGATGATTGAAACAGGGGCGTGGTCGCTTATTTTAATGGGGTGAATTTGTATGTTTGATATTTTGATTGGGTGAGTTGCTTATTAGAAAGTAATCTATACGTGAAAAGGGCAGGTAAGCAGAATGTGAATTCTTTTGTGTTGGGGTGTTTTAGTCGCCAACCATCGGCAAGACCGGAATCGCTCATGTACTGTTTTATTGTTTCTGTCGATTTCCAATTAC